>NC_053489.1:25569992-25779992 GCF_905171775.1 Rana temporaria | reverse complement strand
GGGGTAAAAAAGCGCCCCCTCCCTGAAGCCTGCTTCTGGGGATGACACAGAATCGCTGTTTTTTTTCTGGTTCTGTTATGTCAGAGGCTGCGGGTTTTAACCCTTATGGATAGTGAGGATGACTCTGCTGCAGTCAGTTGCTGGCAAGAATTTGTTGGAGCTCTTGTTTCTGCGGTGCGTGAGGCTCTAAAAATTGAGGATGTGGCGGAGACACCTCCGTGTCAGTACCAGCAGACTACCACGCATCGCTGAAGTGTTTCCTTGTGTTCCTTATTTGGACTATATGTTATACAAGGAATGGGATGCACCGCAAAAAGTTTGTCAAAAAACTTTGCAACCCGTTACCCCCTTGAGGGGGGCTTTAAAAAAAAAAAAAAAAAAAGTAGGTCTCTCCTCCGCCAGTGGACCCCCCTGTGTCCAGACTGCGCAAGGCCACCACATTGCCTGTGGAAGGGGCTCCTGCATTTCAGGATCCCGCTGATAGGAGAGTGGAGGCCGTGGCCCGCTCCCTATTCACGGTGGTGGGTTCGGCGGTGAGGCCGGCTCTGGCCGGGGCCCTGGCAGGCCCCGACTAAAAGGGCGAAGCTCCTGCTGCAGGAGCTGGAAGAAGGACCTCTAAGGTGGCCTTGGTGATCACCGTTAAGGGTGAACGGTCCTTTTGGGTCTTCCCTGACTGGCATCATTGAGGATGCCACAGGTGGCAAGCGCATGCTGTTCCCACGGTTTGGGAAGGGCTAGGGACCTCGCCCTGTGCAAGGACCCTCCTTGCCTACCTCCGAGCGTTTTTTCGCTCGCCCTGTGCGGTGGGGGTAGGTCTACATGGTGCTTGAATCCCCGCTGCGGGGTAGCAGCGCACCGGATACCGCATGCCTAACAAGTCTGCGGACATACCTGCTTCCGCCTGAAGGTCTGCTCCCGCCCGTGTCTCGGGTGGGAGACTGGCTTCGCATTGCGAAGTGTTTTCCTTGGGGTACAAGATTGAGTTTCTCTCTTGTCTGCCAAACAGGTTTTTTCCCTCCGGCTTCTGGCCTCCTCCGGTTCGCCGGTTGACTCCGTCAGGGGCTGTCCAGGATCTTCTGGTCAGGGGAGTGATTGTGCCAGTTCCCTCGTTGGAACGGTCTCGGGGTTTTACTCCATTCTGTTTGTGTCCCCATGGAGGATGGGGCCCGGTCGATCCTGGGCCTCAAGTCCCTCGTTTTGTTTTGTCAGGTTTTTCTGGCATCCTTGGATGTCATGAACGTGTACCTGCATATCCTCAAACCACCAGAGATTCTGTGCTTTGCGGTCGGGGGGGACCATTTTCAATGGTGTCCTTCCCATTCGGCGGGTTTTCGCCAAGGTGCTCGTACCGATACTGGCCCGGCTGTGACAGCGGGGGTTTGTTATCATGGGATGTCTGGACGACATTCTCCTACGAGCTTCTTCGAGCTCTGCATTGGTGGAGCCGTGTCTATCACGTGTCAGGCTCTCCGAGTGTTCGGCTGGTTTCTGGATTGTCCTGAAATCAGGGTTGATTCCGTCTCAGGGATACCTGAGACTGGTCCTGGATTCCTCCGGGGCGGGAGTGTTTTTCTCCTAGCGGAAAAACTTCAGACTCTGCTATCTGCTGTGCAGCAGTTGCCGACCCAGAAGCGGTCATCTCTGCGATTCTGCAGGAAGGTTCTGGGTCAGTTGGTAGCCTCTTTCGAGGCGGTTCTGTATGCCCAATTCCACGCCAGGGTACTACGGAGGGAACTGCTGTCACGATGGGACTAGCTTCCGTCATCTCTGGATTACCAGATTCAGTTGAGTCATCTGATCATGTCTCCCCTGGTATGGTGGCTGGCGTTTCCGGTGCTTCGGGCCGGAAAGTCATTTTTCTGCAGGCCACTGGACAGTGGTCACGACGGATGCCAGCCTCTCCGGTTGGGGAGGGGCGCTTGGGGCACCCAGTCAGCCCAGGGGCACTGGACTCAGGTGGAGTCCTGCCTACTGATCAACGTTCTGGAGCTCCGAGCAATCAAGCTTTGCCTTACCAGGTGGTCCCTGGATCTACAGGGCCGACCGGTCAGGATCCTGTCCGATAACACCACGTCCGTGGCGTAGGTTGATCATCAGGGAGGCACACGGAGTTCTGTTGCAGCGACGGGGGTCGCGCGCATCCTTTCGGTGGGCCGAAGGGTCCGTTCCGGCTCTATCGGCCGGGTACATTCCGGGAATACGGAATTGGATAGCCGACTACCTAAGTCGCACTGCACTGGGCCAAGGAGAGTGGTCTCTCCACCCGCAGGTGTTTCGGGGTCTGTGCCGAAAGTGGGGCACTCCGGACGTGGACCTTCTAGCGTCCCGTCTCTATATCGGTAGGTGCCACGGTTCGTGGCCAGGTTTAAGGACCCGTGGGCGGACGCGTCAGGCGCGTTGGTGGCTCCTTGGGGTCGCTGTCGCCTACTTTACACCTTCCCTCCTCGGAAGCTTCTTCCTCGCCTGCTGCGCAGAGTAGAAGCTGTAGGGATTCTATCGGTCCTGATTGCCCCAGATTGGCCGCGTCGCTTCTGGTACGCGGACCAGGTGCGTCTGCTGGCTGACGCCCCCTAGCGTCTTCCCCTGGGAATTGATTTTCTGTTACAGGGTCCAATCTTCTACCCTGTTTCACAGCCACCGGCCTTAGCGGCGTGGCTGTTGAGAGCCAGGGGCTTAAGGACCGAGGCCTATTGGGCTCGGTGGTCTCTACCGTGCTGCCTGCACGGAGGTCTACCTCACGTAGGTTTTTTCCTCATACATGGAAGGCCTACTTCTCTGTGTGTGGGGAGATGAACTGGCACTCTCGTACATGCGTTGTGTACAGGATTCTGCTGTCTTTGCAGCAGGGAGTGGTTCAGGCTCTCGCCTTGCGTACGGTTAGGAGCCAGATTTCTGCTCTGGCTGTTTTTTTACTTGCAGCGACCCTTGGCATAGCACTCCTGGGTGCGTGCGTTGGGTCAGGGGGTCTGGCAGGTGGCCCCTCCGGTGCGCCCTCCATTACCCCCATGGGACTTGAATTTAGTCCTTTCAGTGCTTCGGGATGCTCCCTTTGAGGACATTCGGGAGGTTTTTTGTTTTATTGTCACAAAAGGTGATTTTATTTCTGGTAGCAATTACCTCGATCAGACGGGTGTCTGTCTGTTCTGGTGGCCTTGTCTTGCAAGGCTCCCTGCTTGGTCATCCGTAAGGATGAGGTGGTGCTGCGGCCGCAGCCGTTTTTCTCCCTAAGGTCGTTTCGGCTTTTCACTTGGATGTGGACATTGTTCTTCCATCCTTGTGTCCTCAGCCGAAGAACCCGAAGGAGGCCACTTTACATTCTTTGGATGTGGTTCGGGCCCTTCGAGTTTACTTGTCGGCGACAGCTCCGTTCCGGATGTCGGACTCGCTGTTCGTGTCTGTGTCCGGTCCCAGTAAGGGCCTGGCAGTTTCGTCGGCCACCATTTCCAGGTGGATCCGACGGATTGTGCTTCAGGCCTATGCCCTGAAGGGCGGGCGCCCCCCTTTCGGGTCATGGCGCATTCGACCAGGGCGATCGGGGCCTCTTGGGCTTTCCGACACCAAGCCTCTGTGTTACTGGTGTGTAAGGCTGCGACCTGGTCGTCGGTCCACGCTTTTTCAAAGTTTTATATGGTGGATGTGAGTGCATCTTCGGATGCCTCCATTGGCCGCAGGGTGTTACAGGCGGCAGTTTAAGGTTGGAGTTCCTCCGTTGAGTAACTCCGGTTTTTGTTTGGGGTGTAACCTGTTTTTGCTGTGTTATTTTTCCCACCCCTCGAATTTTTTTGACACTGCTTGGGGACGTCCCTAAGGTCAATGAAGGCTGTGTCCGTCTATGAACGAAAGAGAAAAAAGGATTTTTGTACTCACCGTAAAATCCATTTCTCTGAGTTCATAGACGGACACAGCACCCACCCCTCCTTTGTACTGCTTGTTACGAACTGAGGCTGCTAAAGCAGGGTGTGGGTTATGCCTGGGGGAGCCACGCCCCCTGGGAGGAGCAGCATGAAGGAAAGTTTTTAACACCTTAAGTGCTGTAGAATTCTGCCTAAATCTCCTGGTAGGAAGAAGCATAACCCTAAGGTCAATGAAGGCTGTGTCCGTCTATGAACTCAGAGAAATGGATTTTACGGTGAGTACAAAAATCCTTTTTTGTGGGTGCGACTTGCATATGCGTTTTTCTTTGCTGCGCGAGCTCACGGAAACGGGGGCGCTTTAAAAAAAAAAAAAAATCTTATTTCATTGTGTTTTAAAAAAAAATAATTGGATCACTTTTATTGCCGTCACAAGTAATGTAAACATCAATAGGTGGTGACAGGTAACCTTTATAGAGGGATTGACGGTCTAAAAGACCCCGAATCCCTCCTTTGCACTTAAAAATCACCAAAAATCGGCAATTCTAAATATTGGATTTTTTTTTTTTTTAATCAGCGCCATCGCCAGCCGAATAAACCAAAAGTGACGTCATGACGTCGCTTCTAGGATTTTACATCGGAGACCCGATCAGAGCCGAAGCTTTGTTCAGGTCTCAGCCTAGGAAGCAGACGTACCCCGCTGTTGGCTCGGGTCTCCCACTGGAACGGGATGCCCAGGAAGAGCAGCGGCAGGCGGTCCCTCCCACTCCTTTAGACCCCTTTCACACCGCCGACACCCATATCGTCGGCGGTAAAACGCTGCCGATTTACCGTTGGATTTGGGGCGCGCTTTTAACTCCCACTAGTGGCTGAGAAAGGGTTAATACAGCTGGCAATGCGCCGATACAGCGGTGTATTGCCGGCGGTACAGTGGCGCTGTGAGCGCATTCACCGCCGGCAATGCAGTTCACCGCTGCTAATGCACTCCAAAGAAGCTGCTGGCAGGACTTTTTCTGAAGCTCTGTCAGCGCACCGCTCCAGTGTGAAAGCCCTCAGGCTTTCACACTGGGGTGAATAGAGCAGCAGTTTAAGGGCGGATTGCAGGCGCTATTTTTAACGTTATAGCGCCTGCAAAATGCCCTTAGTGTGCAAGGGTCTTAGGATAACAGCCTTCGGTTGTTATCACTAAAAAGCCAACTGCTTGCTCTATAAAGAAAAAAAAAAAAAAGAATACGGTAATCGGGGAGATCACCCTGGTTTAACCCCTTCAAGCCATGAACGCAAATTTGCATACAGTCGTCGTGAAGGGGTTAGGAAACGAAATGTCATCCAGTTTGGGGTTAAAATCTACTCTATAAGGTCAAACTATAAAATTGTAGGCAACTGCTGCCCAAGTGGTCTTGTAAGGGAAAGCTGGACTAATATTCATTCTTCACAAATCTCACCTGGGTCAGCTTGCTCTGTCTGAATGGGGTGTGGGCCTGTTCCTGGTCCAAGGCCCGGATACATTCTTTCAGCTGATGAGAAAGAAAAAATACTTTATCACTGGTGAATAAAGACAGGTGTACTTACATATTAAATATAAAATATGCTGTCCGCCTGAACATGTATTATTAGCAGTCCGGGGAATTTTAAACCTGGGTGTGGCGCACAGGTAAGGCTATGGACCCCTATGGATCCATGTTTGCGTTACATGTCTGGAGATAAAGTTTCATGCACTTACAGCAAGGAGACTTTGGTTTATTTCCGCTCCTTCCATTTTGGTTTGTTTGTCCGATTCCCTGGCATCCGCTGCCCTCTCACTTCCAGCCAGGTCAATAAAGGACATTCTAAAAAGGCAGACAAGCAAAGAGGTTATTATAGAATGATTCAACCCGGCACCCTGCTCTATGCACACTGATAGCTTACACTTTTTTTGTCTTTTTTAAACATAAAATGGCAGCGCTAAGTCTATATCAGCCACCATAACAAAATCAATAACGCTGTGCGGCCCATGGCCTGAACATCCACTGAGGGATTTGGTTGCAGGAATCCCCTCAGCCGGGACATCGTATTCTGACAGCAGGGATTCTCCACTGTCCGAATACACTGATCGGCACTGTAGTTGATTGGTAGAAAGCTGCCAATCAAACAAGGTTTTTCAGCAGTCCTGTTGGACAGAGGCCAATCTAACGATCAGCATCTGTCTAACAGGGAGGGCTACACACAGATTGAATTTCGGCGGAGTCCCTGCTGAACCAAATTGCGATCTATGTGTACCCAGCTTTACACACAATATTTGAACATCTAAAACAGCCCTCAAAATTTACACTCGCCTGCTCGCATTTTGCGAGTACATTTTGAGGGCTGGCGAGTGTGGGCTGCCTGGGAGCAAGGGGGGCGAGCAAGGAGAGGAGAGTCGCCGCTGCTGCAGCTGCTGTCGCCGCCGCCGTCTGGTTGTTCAGAGCGCGGGGAACATTACAGCTTTCAATTCAATGGCTGTGCTCCCTGCTGTGCGCGTCATATACAGCCCCTCCCCCTTGTCCGGGCACTTTGATAGACAGATCACCCATCCCAGGATTGGATGGGTGATCTGTCTATCAAAGTTTCCCGGACAAGAGGGAGGGGCTGTATATGACGCGCGCGGCGGGGAACACAGCTATTGAATTGAAAGCTGTAATGGCCCCCGAGGTTTGAACAACGCGGCGGCGGCTCCGGTTCCTCTCCTACCCAGAACAGAAAGGCTGCAATTGTGGGGGGGCACTCCTGGCTGCAATTGTGGGGGGGGGGGGGGACTCCTGGCTGCAATTGGTGGGGGGGGGGGGGGTGGGGGAACTCCTGGCTGCAATTGTGAAGGAACTCCTGGCTGCAAAGTGGGGACATTTTGCTGCACTGGGGACACAGGCTGCATTGGTAGACATGGGCAGGCTGCATTTTTGGGAACGGATAAATTTGTTGTTAATATTTATTTTTATAACTTAATTCTGCATAAAACATTGTCATTTCATGAGATTTATGAGGGCGTGTCTAGGGGCGGGATTAGGGGCGGGACATGGTAGGGGTTGGGCGGGGCAACTGGTGGCGAGTACGCCTTGAGCCTGGCTAGTAGCTCAGGACTTGAAATTTTGAGCCCTGATCTAAAAGATCGACAAAGACTTAGATATGTCAAACAGCATATTGTACAGGAGAGCTTATAGACTCACCTCCCAAGTTTTCGGTTCCTGCCATCCTTGATCTGGATCTGTATGATGGCATGCGAGCGGGAGGAGTCAGAATTCACACCGGTGGAGCCTGTACTACGCTCCCTGCTGCCCTTTGCAATCATCTAAACAGAAAAGAATGTCACCATTTATTAACATGAAATATAGACCAACCGTATTAGCTCTGGAGGAAGTCATTGGCAACTAGAGGTAAATATATATTTGCCATTGCCTTGAATGCTTGTATACCACATTTGTTTGTTAGTATAACCATTGCTGTTTTTACCTTTATTAAAATTATTTTTGGTAATGCACAAGGTCGGTACGCCCTCCTTTCTTCTTTATATGTTATTGGTCTAAGGAGGGCAGCAAGGCCATTGACTTTCCTAACTTAAAGCGGAGCTCCGCTGAAAAAAAAAATATTAAAAGCCAGCAGCTACAAATACTGCAGCTGCTGACTTTTAATATTAGGACACTTACCTGTCCTGGAGTCCAGCGCCGTCCGCAGCAGAGGACGAGCGATCGCTCATCACTCTGCTGCTCCCCCCCGCCATCCTCGGTGAGGGAACCAGGAAGTGAAGTGCTCCGGCTTCACTGCCCGGTTCCCTACGGCGCATGCGTGAATCGCACTACGCCTGCCGATTGGCTCCCGCTGTGTACTGGGAGCCGAGTGTTCCCAGAACACAACGGGGGGTACGGGCGGTGACGTCATGCCCGCAGTCTGCCCGAGACTGTGTGGCCGGAAGTGGGTGCAAATACCTGTCTTTAGACAGGTATCTGCACCCCCCTCCCCCCTGAAAGGTGTCAAATGTGACACCGGAGGGGGGGAGGGTGCCGATCAGTGGGAGTTCCACTTTAGGGTGGAGCTCCGCTTTAAGGCTTGTCTGCACCACACATACCTAGACCCAGCACCCAAGCGCAGGAGAATTGTTTTGCTATTTTAACTACTACTGGGAGCCAGCGGGTCGCTGTAGCATGTGGAACATGACTGTATTCTTTGTTACACTTTTTACAGTACTGCAAGAATTGTGCCTGTAGGCTTCTATGCAATGGTGACCTGTAACCTTTATTTTGTTTGTTTTTTCCAATCTCCTTGTGTGCCGTTATGCGTTTGTTTTTCTAGGTTACTGTACGTTTTACATTGTGTATAACTCAATAAAACCTGCGTTAAACCCTTCTATCCTTTTACGGCCAAGGAAGCTGCCATCTTAGGCTCTCTTTGGTTGCCAGTCTAAGGCCCCATTCACACCTCCGCGACCAAACGCCCGACGCCGGACGCTCGTGCCGCTGGAGGGGAGAATTCCCATTGCTGTCTATGAGATGGTTCACATCTCATAGACGCCGTACGCCTGTCGCCTGAAAAAAAGTCCCGGACCCTTTTTTTCAGGCGGCATTGGCGTTCGGCCATACAAAGCAATGGGAAGGCGTATCTTGTCGCGGAGGTGTGAATGCAGCCTAAGGCAGGAGGGAGCCTTAAGCCCCCATTTATTTGTTTTACATTGAGAAGGTTGGCAATAGGCACAGAGAAGTCACCTAATTTGCATTGTCTGTAGTGGCAAAGAGTAAATGGGCCCTTATGCTTCTCTGGTAAACCAGGGGGATAGTTCATTTGGTGAAAGCTGTACACCTGCCTGTCATATCATAAAAGGATAGAACTGTAAGCGGTTGGTGTCTGATTGGGGAGGGGCCATGATACTACAGACAATGCAAATTAGGTGACTTCTCTGTGCCTATTGCAAACCTTCTCAATGCAAAACAAATAAATGGGGGCTTAAGGCTTCCTCCTGCCTTAGACTGGCCATCGCTAGATCATTACACCCCCCCCCCCCCCCATCAGCTAGCTGATCAAAAGAAAAGTGAACAGATTCCCCCATCTACATAGGTGAGGTGGATGGAGGTATTCTCCCCACTGCGCTACTGTATTGTGACAGCGAGACTCCTCCACTGTTAAGCCTCGTACACACAATCAGTCCATCCAATGAGAACGGTCTGAAGGATCGTTGTCTTAGGTTAACCGATGAAGCTGACTGATGGTCCGTCGCGCCTACACACCATCGGTTAAAAAACTGATCGTGTCAGAACGCGGTGACGTAAAACACAACGACGTGCTGAAAAAAACGAAGTTCAATGCTTCCAAGCATGCGTCGACTTGATTCTGAGCATGCATGGATTTTTAACCGATGGTTGTGCCTACTAACGATCGTTTTTTTCCCCCCATCGGTTAGGAATCCATCGGTAAAATTTAAAGCAAGTTGGCTTTTTTTTAACCTATGGTTAAATAACCTATGGGGCCTACACACGATCGGTTCGGACCGATGAAAAACAGTCCATCAGACCGTTATCCTCTGGTTAACCTATCGTGTGTACAAGGCCTTAGACTACACTGATCAAAATAAAAAAATTTCAACATTCCCATTCAAGAAAAGCCGATCATTAGATCAACTTCTCATTAGCTGGAATGGCCATAGAGTGATGAAATTTGGCGGCTTCAGCAAGGACTAGACAAATTTCAACCAATCTATGGCCAGCTTGTCTCCAATTACCAGGATGAAAATACTGAAATACTCAGAAAGGTAGGCCGGCTGAAGCAGACTTATAAAAATGGAAGGCCCAAAGATGAGGAACAGTACTTACCTCCAACAGGAAATCCACACTATGCACCTGAACTTCTCGAAGTCCCACAACCTGAACAACATGTTTCCCGTCTTCCCTGGCATAGAGCCTGTGAGATGGAAAAACAAAAATTAGGTTAATTATTCTGACCTGCCAGTCTTTCCTGTGCAACATGGCCGTACACTATACAATCTCAATAATAATAATAATAATAATAATAATAATAATAATAATTATACAGGATTTTTATAGCGCAGACAGTTTGTGCAGTGATTTACAACAAGAGGACAGACAGTACAGTTACATTGCAATTTAAAACAGGAGAGCTCGTTAGAGCTTATGCCCCATACACACGATCCGAAAATCGTAAAATACCGCTTTCGAATCGATCATACGATAATCGGATTGTTAGCACAGAGCTTTCGAGAGTCAATCATGACAGTTCAGTTCATCCGATATTATTCTATCGCACATGCACGGAAAAAAAGTTTGTACAATGGCAGATCGTACGATTTTCGTTTATTCAGTACAGTTGTCTGAAAATGTTATACAAATGCATTACAACACGTGATATCACTTCTGAATAAAAAAAAAAAAAAAAAGTTTGTACAATGCCAGATCGTACGATTTTCGTTTAATCAGTAAAGTTGTCGTCCGAAAACGCAAAACAAATGCATTACAACTATGGTTGAGCGAACCCGAACTGTAAAGTTCGGGTTCGTACCCGAATTTTTTATTTTTTTTTGACCCAAATCCGAATAATTTGCTGAAAGTTCGGGTTCGGAGTTCGGCTATGTAATGGCACTGCACAAAGTGTCATTTCTGAAAGGAAAAAAAGTCATTTAAAACCGGCTTTGCGGCTATAATGAATTGTCGGCTTCGGCAATTCAGAGAGGATTCATTCATAAAAAATAAAAAAAATAGTGTGGGGGTTCCCCCAAATTCAATTACCAGGCCCTTCAGGTCTGGAATGGATATTAAGGGGAACCCCGCTGTCAATTTAAAAAAAAAATGACGTGGGGTTCCCCCCAAATATCCATTCCAGACCCTGGACTGGAGATCACCCGCACCCATCGCTGGATCAGGACAACGTTGGAGCAGGAAGCCGGTAACGAGTGGATTATCACCGCTGAGTTTTTTTTATTTTTTATTATTAATAAAGGACTTTTTTCTACGGTGTCTTGTGTGTTTTTTTTTTTACAAGAATTTACACTTCCTTCGTGAAATGGTAGGGGTACAGTGTACCCCATTACCAATTCACATAGGGGGGGCCAGGATCTGGGGGTCCCCTTTGTTAAAGGGGTCTTCCCGATTCTGATAAGCCCCCCGCCCGCAGACCCCTACAACCACCAGGCAAGGGTTGTGGGGATGAGGCCCTTGTCCCCATCAACATGGGGACATCCTCCCCATGTTGAGGGCATGTGGCCTGGTACAATTCAGGAGAGGGGGGCGCCGCACTCTGTCCCCCCCTCTTTTCTGTGGACGGCCATGTTAACGTGCTCGGATTAAGGGTCTGGTGTGCATTTTGGGGGGAACTCCACGCCATTTTTTTTTAAAATTTGGGGTGGAGTTCCCCTTAAAATCCACACCAGACCTGAAGGGTCTGGAATGGATATTTGGGGGGAACCCCGCGTAATTTTTTTTAAAATTGACCCCTTAATATCCATTCCAGGCCTGGTAATTGAATTTGGGGGAACCCCCACGTTTTTTTTTTTTTTTTTTATGAATGAACCCTCTCTGAATTGCCGAAGCCGACAATTCATTATAGCCGCAAAGCCGGTTTTAAATGACTTTTTTTCCCCTTTCAGAAATGACACTTTGCTCAGGGACAGTTCCAAGTTTATTTTTATGTGGTTCGGGGCAAGTTCGGCTCCCGAACCCGGACTTTTTTCCGAAGTTCGGCCGAACCCGAACATCCAGGTGTCCGCTCAACTCTAATTACAACACGTGATATCACTTCTGAATTTTTATTGGGTCGTACGAGAATTTGTGACTTTAGTAAACTCATCAGATTCAACGTGAGATTAGCATGCAAAAAAAAAAATCATTCGTCCGATAATCGGATTGTGTGTACGGGGCATTATAAATATAGGAGGGAGGGTCAAGTGATACAAAAAAGTTGTGAAAGATAATGTTACGCCGAGTAAATTGATACCCAACATGTCACGCTTCAAAATTGCGCCCGATCGCGGAATGGCGACAAACTTTTACCATTAAAAATCTCCATAGGCGACGTTTAAAAAATTCAACAGGTTGCATCTTTTGAGTTACAGAGTAGGTCTAGGGCTCTAACGATCGTGGCGATACCTCACATGTGTGGTTTGAATCACGTATGCGCTCGCTTCTGCGCACAAGCTCGACGGGACGGGGCGCTTTAAAAAACATTTATTTTTATTATTTATTTTACATTAAATAAATACATTTTTATTCCTATTACAAGGAATGTAAATATCCCTTGTAATAGAAAAAAAGCATGACAGGTCCTCTTAAATATGAGATCTGGGGTCAAAAAGAACTCCCATCTCATATTTATACTAAAATGTATTAAAAAAAAAATATATATATATATATATATATATATATATATATATATATATATATATATATATATAAAAATCCCTTTTAAGACCTATGGGCGGAAGTGACGTTTTGACGTCACTTCCGCCCTGCAAGGATATGGAGACGGGTGGGGGCCATCTTCCCCCCTCACTCGTCTCCATACCCAGCCAGGGAACAGACCGGATCGCCTCCGCCTCTGCCGACTGCTCCAGTAAGCAGCAGAGGGCGCCGGAGAGGAGCAGGTGGATGGGGGGGGGGGCCTTCTCCCGCCGCCGATAAAAGTGATCTTGCGGCGCATCTATAAAATATATAATAAATTATTGAACTTTTTGATGATATTCTATTCTTTTTTTTAGATGCACATGTAAATTCAGAGCAGAGATTTCAATGCCATGTTGTGCCATTTCTACTACATTGCAGGGGCGCAGCGAACAGCAGAGGGATCATCCAGTGTTATTGGCCAACAGTACTGTCAATGCTGATTCACAGGCCTGTCAATCAATACCTGGCCACACTTGGTCCCACCCACTGCTTTCTGGACTGACCTCTGCTGCTAAACCCCCCACAATGTCTGGGAGGGGGAAGTGTATAAGATATAAATGATGGGAGATCTGTTCCCGTCAGGAAGGGTATAGAAGTTTTGTTTACTTTTTAAGCCTTGTGCATCACATGGTAACTGGCTTTGCCATTGTTCCGGCTGTCATGACAGCATCCTTTAACTGTGCTGTAGGCTGCTTATTGTTTTCTATTTGACCTTGTGCACCAGTCTGTCTGTAGGCAGAAAAGAACAAGCCATATTTTTCCCAGATCTGATGCTTGCCCTGCTAGCATTTAAAAAGGGCTCAACGTTAAATTGGTTGTAGACCTCAGACATGAAAAATGAACAAAGCATATCCCTCTATAGTGTGTACTTGTCTCAATCCAGAGCACTAAGTGTCATTTCTGTCTGCTGCTTCCTTCCTCTGCTATTAGTATGAATCACTTCTGACATGTTTTCCTGACACCAAGAGAAAAATGGTGACAGGGGAGGGATCTTTAGCACACACCTTCAGCTCTGTTTCTGTGTGCAGGGCAGTGTGTTCCTTCCCTCCAATCCGCGCTCACTAAGCTCTGCAGATTGTAACTTCAGATCCCCATCCCCTGCTTTCTGAGAGGACTGACAAGCTTTATAAATTCAGGATTTTGAATAGCTGAAGAGAAGACAGGTACAACTTATGTAGGAGGATTTGTTTAATCTCTGCGTATCACCCAAGGCCAGTCACTTCACTGGCTATATGTAAGGGTTTACAACCACTTTAGCCTCTCACTGCCCATGTGTGATGGTAAAGAGGGTGGGGCTTTAATGGTTACACACCGCACATATCCATCCATGGGCAGAGCAGAATTTTTACAACGTGCTCCCAGCTCAGTGACTGAGCTGTCAAAGACAGTTATGGTGCCGCCCTACAAATGATGGGCGGCACCAGCTCCATGATCATGTGACCACCGTGGCAACCAATCACTGTGGTCACCTGGTCCAGGCATATAGACCCGATAAAGAGACGCCGGGTAAAAAAAAAAAAAAAAGGAGAAAGTTGTGGATGACAATGTGGGATCTGGCATCAGTGGAGCTAAAAACTGATATTTTAATGCATATAAGCCTGTGTGTAAAAAACGTGCGGAGTCTTGAAGAATGGGGTATGTGGAGCGCAAACCCTTTATTGTCCTTGCTCTGATCCCTGGGCCAGGATTGGAAGGTTTTACAAAATCCAGTGTTGGCTTATGTTTTTTTTTTTGGGGGGGCAGCAAACAACCAAACCTCCCCCCCCCCTCGCTGTCTGCCAGTTGGTCCACCAGCGCTTACCCCATCTAGGCCGTGGGCATCAGAGAAGCAGCGGCGGAAGGGGTCGGGCTTCCGAGGAGCGGCGGCAGGGAACGGGCTTCCGAGGAGCGGCGGCAGGGAACGGGCTTCCGAGGAGCGGCGGCAGGGAACGGGCTTCCGAGGAGCGGCGGCAGGGATCGGGCTTCCAAAGAGCGGCGGCAGGGATCGGGCTTCCAAAGAGCGGCGGCAGGGATCGGGCTTCCAAAGAGCGGCGGCAGGGATCGGGCTTCCAAAGAGCGGCGGCAGGGATCGGGCTTCCAAAGAGCGGCGGCAGGGATCGGGCTTCCAAAGAGCGGCGGCAGGGATCGGGCTTCCAAAGAGCGGCGGCAGGGATCGGGCTCCCAAAGAGCGGCGGCAGGGATCGGGCTCCCAAAGAGCGGCGGCAGGGATCGGGCTTCCAAAGAGCGGCGGCAGGGATCGGGCTTCCGAGGGGCGGCGGCAGGGAACGGGCTTCCGAGGGGCGGCGGCAGGGAACGGGCTTCCAAAGAGCGGCGGCAGGGATCGGGCTTCCGAGGGGCGGCGGCAGGGAACGGCTCTTCCCCTCCTCCTATGCGTCGAATAGGATTGCCTGTCCTTTCAGCCATTCAGGTGACGGGTATCAGACCCACTTCCTGATTGACCGGGAGGAGGAGGATCAGTGTTGCAACAGCCAATATTCATTGGCTTTTGCAACACACCTGGGTGGACTCCGGTCGCACTCTCTGCGACCCGAGCCCACCCTATTTTGAAGCCCATTAGAGCCTTTGGCTCTAATCAGGTGCTGCAACAACAAAACAAAAAAAACCTGCCCGCTGTAATTCATGCGCCTTTTGACCTAAAAAGGGGCCAGACGCATGAAAAGAGGGTGGCCGCGGCGGCCATGGATAGATTCATGCTATGCATATAGGGGGTGGCCTATGGACGGGCCGTCCCTTACAAAATAAAAAAAATCCAACAAAATCTGTTCCACACATCACTGATCACATGCCTCTGGGTAGCAGATAAAAGGACTTCTCTCCTGTCCTGTAAGTTAGCAACACATTGGCAACCTTTACCTTTTCCTCCCGTTTAACAAGTCATAAAGCTGTCCACAGTAGATTTCATAAAAGCTGATCCACACCGAAAGGTCTTTGGATGGTTGAGCCGATTCCAGCAGCTTGAAGATGTCTCTGGCGGCCAGAGCGTACAGCCCGGGGTTCTTCTGGGTACCAATCATGGTGTACGTTTTCCCTGCACCCGTCTGCCCGTAGGCAAAACATGTTGCATTGCAACTAAAATACAGAAACAGCCCTTAGATTTATAGTATCTAACCCCCCCCACCCCACAACAAAAATGTAATGTATCACAACTTTCCCATCTTTAGATGTAGAGCACATGACCGCAGGCCGATTCCAGCCTGCCAGGCCCCCCCTCCCCGTCTTCACCCTCGCCTTGTCTCAGCAGTCGGCAGCGGACAGGACAGAACACATCCACCAGATTCTGCACATCTCCGTGCAGCCTTAAAGTGATTGTAAAGGTTCATTTATTTTTTCCCCACTTAAGGACCGGGCCTATTTTTCACACTTGTTGTTTACAAGTTAAAAATCATTTCCTCCCCAACCTGACTGTCCCTGGCCTGAACCTCTCATTCATTGGATTTAAAGCAGTGTTTCAGCAGAATTTTTTTATTTTTAAAAAAGTCAGCAGCTACAAACACTGTAGCTGCTGACTTAAAGCGGAGTTCCGGCCACAATTTCACTTTTTAAATATAAATACCCCTGTAATACACAAGCTTAATGTAATTCTAGTAAAGTTAGTCTGTAAACTAAGGTCCGTTTTGTTAGGTTGTTACAGCATTTAGACACTTTATAAAATAGAAATTGACTGGGGCCATCTTAAGTGTGGGCATCATGAAGCCAGACTCTATGACTTCCTGGATTTCAGCCTTGCACATGCTCAGTGCTGCACAAGCAGTGTCAGATCAGGTTTCAGCACCTGTGCTGTCCAAGTCACATGATTCTTTGAGACTGGGGAGTGCACAGACTCCTGGAAAGTTACACCCACTACATTCCCAGGAGTCTGTGCGGTGTAGGTTAGGAAGCATTAAGCACCTAGGTGCAGGAAGTGGGAAGATTAACTATTCTGCCTAGCAACAACACTTTGAAGGCATCTAAAAAAAAATTAAAATTTGCGTAAAGGACTAATGACATTTTTTTAAAACTACTGATGTAATGTTATATTTATGGGTGGAACTCCACTTTAACTACTTGCCGACCAGCCGCCGTTGTTTTAAGGCGGCAGGTTCCCCTGCGCGAGACCCCATAGTTCTACATCGGCTCTCTCGCAGGCCACTAGGGGCGCGCCCCCCCCCCCGACTCCCGTGCCCAGTGGGCGCGATCGCCGCCGGGCACACGCGATCGCTCGTTACAGAGCGAGAACCGGGAGCTGTGTGTCCTGTCAGGGAGAGTAATGCTGATCTTCTGTTCATACAATGTATGAACAGCGATCAGTAATTTCCCCTAGTGAGGCCACCCCCCCCCCCCTACAGTTAGAACACACCCAGGGAACATACTTAACCCCTTCCCCGCCCCCTAGTGTTAACCCCTTCACTGCCAGTGGCATTTTTATAGTAATCCAATGCATTTTCATAGCACTGATCGCTATAAAAATGCCAATGGTCCCAAAAATGTGTCAAAAGTGTCCACCATAATGTCGCAGTACCGAAAAAAAAATTAAAAAAAATTAAAAAAAACACACGCTGATCGCCGCCATTACTAGTAAAAAATAAATATTAATAGAAATGCCATAAAAATACCCCCTATTTTAAAAACGCTATAACTTTTGCGTAAACCAATCAATAAACGCTTATTGCGATTTTTTTTTTACAAAAAATAGGTAGAAGAATACGTATCGGCCTAAACTGAGGAAAAAAAATTTTTTTTATATATTTTTGGGGGATATTTATTATAGCAAAATGTAAAAAATATTCATTTTTTTTCAAAATTGTCGCTCTATTTTTGTTTATAGCGCAAAAAAACTAAAAACCGCAGGGGTGATCAAATACCACCAAAAGAAAGCTCTATTTGTGGGGCAAAAAGCACGCCAATTTTGTTTGGGAGCCACGTCGCACGACTGCGCAACTGTCAGTTAAAGCGACGCAGTGCCGAATCACAAAAAGTGCTCTGGTCTTTGACCAGCAATGTGGTCCAGGGGTTAAGGGGTTAATAAGGACACTTACAGTGGAGCAAAAAAGTATTTAGTCCCCACCAATTGTGCAAGTTCTCCCACTTAAAAAGATGAGAGGGCTGTAAAAAGGACGATCTATCTAGCAACAGGCATTTCTGGCAAGTAAAACATTTATTTTTTCCCCAATTTCAACTTTTTGTGATTCGGCACTGCGTCGATTTAACTGACAATTGCGCAGCCGTGCGACGTGGCTCCCAAAAAAAAATTTACGTTCTTTTTTCCCCCACAAATAGAGATTTCATTTGGTGGTATTTGATCACCTCTGCGGTTTATATTTTTTGCGATATAAACAAAAAAGAGAGACAATTTGAAAAAAAAAAATGCAATATTTTTTACTTTTTGCTATAATAAATATCCCCCAAAAAAATATATAAAAAAAAAAAATTTCCTCAGTTTAGGCCGATACGTATTCTTCTACATACTTTTGGTAAATTGCAATAAGCGTTTATTGATCTGTTTGCGCAAAAGTTATCGCGTCTACAAAATAGGGGATAGTTTTATGGCATTATTATAAAAAAAAAAAAAGGATTTTTGTACTCACCGTAAAATCCATTTCTCTTTCGTTCATAGACGGACACAGCCTTCATTGACCCTAGGGTTATGCTTCTTCCTACCAGGAGATTTAGTCCTGGTAGGAAGAAGCATAACCCTAAGGTCAATGAAGGCTGTGTCCGTCTATAAACGAAAAGAGAAAAAAGGATTTTTGTACTCACCGTAAAATCCATTTCTCTGAGTTCATAGACGGACACAGCCTTCATTGACCTTAGGGTTATGCTTCTTCCTACCAGGACTAAATCTCCTGGTAGGAAGAAGCATAACCCTAGGGTCAATGAAGGCTGTGTCCGTCTATGAACGAAAGAGAAATATATATATTTTTTTAACTAGTAATGGTGGCGAACAGCGATTTTTATCATGACTGCGACATTATGACGGACACATTTTTGGGACCAGTGCTATAAAAATGCACTGATTGTTGTGAAAATGACACTGGCAGTGAAGGGGTTAACCACTAGGTGACGCTGCAGGGGTTAAGTGTTCCCTTGGGAGTGATTCTTACTGTTAGGGGGCGTGGCTACACGTCACTGATGACCGTTCCCGATCATGGGGAACGGTCAGCAGTGACAGCGTCACTAGGCAGAATAGGGGAATGCCTTGTTTACAAAAGGCATTCCCCCGTTCTGCCCTTGCCGACCGCAATCGCTGGGCGGCAGATTTAAAGGGACGTACCTGTACGCATTCCGTCTACGTAAATAGTCGCGCGGCGGTCGGCAAGTGGTGAAGTGGGCTCCATTTATGTGATTTTTTTTTTTTAGGGTGGACCTCCACTTTAAAGTTCTTTTCCAATCACGGAGGCTCAGAATCTCATGAGGGGGTCTGACCAGGAACACCAGCACCTCCAGACTGACTCCCACCCATCAAGGTATTTTAATATTTGCATAACTCCTCCCAAGAACGAGCCCACTGCATTCATCAGGACTGAGGGCTCACACACTGTAAATTTAGGTTCCAGAAATGATGTTACCTTCTTATTTTTGTGCAGTATAAATGGAAGACAACATAGAGAGCATGAAGAATTGTCCCCTACCCGTTGAAAACATGCTGAATAAGCGGCTGAGCTGTCTTCATGTACACATCCTGATTGGTCAACATCTCGCTAAAAACTTCATCAAAATAAAATACATGCTGAAACGTAAAAAAAAAAATGTATAAAATAATGTAATGCAAATTAAAATAAAGCACAAAAGAAGAATTGCAAATTAAAATCCCAGTTACATTAACTCACTCTGGATCCTCTGTCATTTAGCCCAGGTTCACACTGGGTACGATTTGAGATGCGATTTCACATGTCAAATCGCATCTCAAATCGGCGGCATTTGCCGGCAATGGCACCGTCCTAATCGGTGCGACGCCGCATCTGCGGCTCTGCACCGATTTCAAAAAGTAGTTCCTGTACTACTTTTTGCGATTTCGGGCCGCGATTTACATTGAACCCTGCACAGATGTCTTTTAAATCGCGGCCGAAATCGCGGCAAAACCGCAGCCGCGAAATCGCGGTAAAATCGCGATTTTTACCGCGATTTTGAATTCGCAGGAGTATGAACCTAGCCTAAAGGGAAGCTCTGCTCTTAATGACAGAGAGCAAAAGCAATTTATGAAAGTGTGTTTTTAGATACACCTGTGTATGTGATCAGCTTAAAGTGAACCAGTCACAAATACTGCAAGTTAATCAAATCACTTCAATATTGTGTCTTAAAGTGGTTCTGAAGGCTGAAGGTTTTTAACCTTAAAGGGGTTGTAAAGGTACAAATTTTTTTCCTTTACCTTAGTGCAGTCCTCCATCACTTACCTCATCTTTCCATTTTGCTTTTAAATGTCCTCATTTCTTCTGAGAAATCCTCACTTCCTGTTCTTCTGTCTGTAACTCCACACAGTAATGCGAGCCTTTCTCCCTGGTGTGGAGTGTCGTGCTCGCCCCCTCCCTTGGACTACAGGAGAGTCAGGACGCACCCTCCCACAGCTCCTTTCTCCACTGGCAGGGAAGGGGTTAACACTAGGGGGGTGAGAAAGGGGTTAATCACGTTCCCTTGGTGTGTTCAAACTGAAAGGGGGGGGGGGGTGGGACTAACTAGGGGAAATGACAGTTCACTGTTCATACATTGTTTGAACATGCGATCAGTCATTTCTCCCCCTGACAGGACCGGGAGCCGTAAAAAATAGGATTTTTGTACTCACTGTAAAATCCATTTCTCTGAGTTCATAGACGGACACAGCATTCTTTGACATTAGGGTTATATCCGCTTTCACTAGGAGAGTTTAGGCAGAAAAAAAGCACTTAAAGTGTTAACAAACACAAACCTCAGTGCAGCTCCTCCCAGGGGGCGTGGCCCCCCCGGTATAACCCACACCCTGCTCTAACAGCCTCAGTTCGTAACAAGCAGTACAAACAAAGGAGGGGTGGGTGCTGTGTCCGTCTATGAACTCAGAGAAATGGATTTTACGGCGAGTACAAAAATCCTATTTTCTCTTTCGTTCATAGACGGACACAGCATTCTTTGACATTAGGGACGTCCCAAAGCAGTGTCAAAAAATTTGAGGGGTGGGAAATAACACAGCAAAACAGGTTACACCCCAAACAAAACCGGGAGTTGCTCAACGGAGAAACTCCTACCATAAAACGCCGCCTGTAACAGATATCTGCGGCCGAAGGAGGCATCAGAAGATGCACACACATCCACCTCGTAAGACCTTGAAAGTGTGGATCGACGACCAGGTCGCTGCCATATACCCCTGTAACACAGAGGCCTGATGCCAGAAAACCCAAGAGGCTCCGATCGCCCTGGTCGAATGCGCCGTAACCCAAAAGGGAGGCGCCAGCCCCTTCAGGGCATAGGCCTGAAGCACAATTCGTCGGATCCATCCCGAAAAAAGGGTGGCTGACGAGACTACCAGGCCCCCTTGTAGGACCAGCCAGCGACGCGAACAGTGAGTCCGACTTTCGGAACGGAATCGTAGCAGATAAGTACACTCGTAGGGCCCGAATCACATCCAGAGGATGTAAAGTGGCCGCCTCCCTGCATTTCGGCCAAGGACATAAGGATGGAAGAACAATGTCCTCATCAACGTGAAAAGCCGAAACGACCCTGGGGAGAAAAGACGGCTGCGGTCGCAGCACCACCTCATCCTTATGGATGACCAAGTAGGGAGCCTTGCAAGACAAGGCCGCCAGAACAGACAAACACTCGTCTGATCGAGGTAATTGCTACCAGAAAAAATCACAGTGGAAATGCCCACGCTGAGCCATGGCCACGTGACGACGCAGACCTACCTGGGCTAGCACCCAGAGTCAAATGCCTGAAGGGCAGGTACTCTAGCGCTGAGCTAAACCTGCTCCCCTTTTGTGACAGTCAACAAAAAAAACTCCCGAATGTCCACAAAGGGAGCATCCAGAAGAACCGAAAGGACTAAATTCAAGTCCCATGGGGGTAGTGGAGGGGCCACATGCCAGACCCCCAGACCAGACGTACGCACCAAGGAGTGCGACGCCAAGGCTCATAGAAAGTAACAGCCAGAGCAGAAAACTGACTCCTAACCGTACTTAAGGCGAGAGCCTGATCCACTCCCTGCTGTAAAAAACAGCAGAATCCTGGACACCACTTATGTCCGAGGGTGCCACTTCATCTCCTCACACACAGAGATGCAGGCCTTCCACGTATGATGTAAAACCTACGTGAGGTAGACTTCCGTGCAGGCAGCACGGTAGAGACCACTAAGCCCAATAGGCCTCGGGCCCACAGCCCCAGGCTCTCAACAGCCACGCCGCTAAGCCAGTGGCTGTAAAAAACAGGGTGGATGATCAACAGAAGATCAACCCCCAGGGGAAGACGCTAGGGGGTGTCTGCCACCAGACGCACCAGGTCCGCGTACCATGAGCGACGCGGCCAATCTGGGGCAATCAGGATTGATAGAATTCCCTCGGCTTCCACTCTGCGCAGCAGTCGAAGAAGAAGCTACCGAGGAGGGAAGGTTTAAAGTAGGCGACAGTGACCCCAAGGAGCCACCAACGCGCCTGACGCGTCTGCCCATGGGTCCCTTGACCTGGCCAAAAAACATGGCACCTTCCGGTTGAGGCGGGACACTAGAAGGTCCACGCATGGAGTGCCCCACTTTCGGCACAGACACTGAAAACCCCTACGGGTGGAGAGACCACTCTCCTTGGTCTAGCGCAGTCCGACTCAGGAGTCGGCCCGCCAATTCCATACTCCCGGAATGTACACGGCCGATAGAGCCGGAACGGACCTTTCGGCCCACCGAAGGATGTGCGCGACCCTCGTCGCTGCAACAGAACTCCGTGTGCTTCCCAGATGGTCGACGTACGCCACAGCGTTGTCGGACAGGGTCCTGAATGGTCAGCCCTGTAGATCCAGGGACCACCAGGCAAGGCAAAGCCTGATCCAGAACAATGATTGGTAGGTGGGACTCCACCTGAGTCCAGCGCCACAGGGCTGACTGGGTGCCCCAAAAAAAACCTCCCCAACCGGAGAGGCTGGCATCCGTCGCGACCACCGTCCAGTGACATGGCAGAAATGCCTTTCCAGCCCGAAGCACCGGAAAAGTCAGCCACCACACCAGGGACCAGGTGACTCAACTGAACCTGGTAATCCAGGGATGACGGAAGCTTGTCCCCACGAGACAGCAGTTCCCTCTGTAGCACCCTGGCGTGGAATTTGGCATACGGAACCGCCTCGACAGAGGCCACCGTCAGACCCAGAACCCTCATGCAGAATCGCAGAGATGACCACTACTAGGTCGACAACTGCTGCCCAGCAGATTGCAGAGTCTGAATTCTTTCCGTTAGGAGAAAAAATTTTCGCCCCGGCGGAATCCAGGACTAGTCCCAGGAATTCCAGTCCCTGAGACGGGACCAACACTGACTTCTGGACAAAACAGAAGTCAGCCAAACTCTTGGAGAGTCTGACACGTGACAGACATGGCTCCACTAATTCAGAGCTCGAGGAAGCTCGTAGGAGAATGTCGTACAGACATCCCACAATAACAAACCCCCGCTGCCACAGCCGGGCCAGTATCGGAACGAGCACCTCGGTGAAAACCTGTGGTGTCGACACCAAGCCGAGCGGGAGGGCCACAATGAAAAATGGTCCTCCCTGACCGCAAAGTCCAGAAACTCTGGTGCTTTGAGCATATGGGAACATGCAGGTACGCGTTCACGGCATCCAAGGACGCCAGAAAAACCTCATCCTTAAAGTTTGCACTTTTACAAAAAAACAAACAAAGGCCTGAGGCCCAGGATTGGACGGACCCCGTCCTCCTTTGGGGACCCCAAAACAGATTGGAGAAAAACCCCGGAGCCTGTTCCACGAGGGAACTGGCACAATCACTGCCCTGACCAAAAGATCCTGGACAGCCCCTGACAGAGCCACCCGGCGAGCCAGAGGATGGAGGGAAAAAAACAGTTTGGTAGACAAGAGAGAAATCCTGTCTCGCACTCAGAGGAAACTACCTCGCAACCCCAACAGTCAGAGAGGAGAGACCTCCACCGAGCCGCGAATTCGCGGAGCCAGCCCCCCACCCGAGATGCGAGCGGAGGCAAACCTCCAAGCGGAAGCAGGCTTGCTGGGCTTGCGGCACCCGGGGCGCCTGTGTCCTCAGTGGACGTCCTAGCCCCCTGAAAATATGTTTTCCTGCCGCACTTGGCGGGCGAAAACCAAAAAACGCATGGGGAACAGTAAATGAGGGCCCTCGCCTACAGTGAGGCACCTACCCTTTTTTAGATTGCGGGAGCAGAGTGCTCACACCGCCCGTGGCATCCTTTATGATGACAATCAGAGACACCCCTGCGTACACCCCCACAGGGCAATACCACCAGGGACTACTGAAAAGACCGTCCGCAGACCAACCCCCAGCCATACAAGGCAGGGCAGAAAACATGGCGCAGGCGGATGCCCTGGAGAGCAAGGGGAGCATATCCGGGGTCGACACACAGACAAATATCTGACCTAGTACCAACTGGTCGGTCAGGACCACGCAGGTCATAGAAGCATTCTGCGCCTCCAGCTCCCCGTCCGGGAAACGTCTGCGAAACCAGAGTCCCGGCCAAAACCGGACTCACTAACACCCCCCCCCCCCCGCTGTGAATATGGAGCGACCACATTCACAGCACCCCTATCAGCGGGGTCCCCAAAAGCGGGAGCCCCTTCCCCAGGTAATGTGGCAGCCTTGTTTCAAAAACAAGCTACCCAGCTGAACACAGGGGGCGGGGGGGAGAGAGAGAGACACCCTGATACAGGAATCCTCCCCAAAAAAGAGGGGACAGACCGCAAAGCATTTTGTACCCTGCGACTGATCCCAATCCTTGCACAACATATTCCAGACATGGAACACAAGGAAAAAACACATATTGCGGTGCGGGGCGGCACGGAACCCAAAAGGGACTGACACCACTGATGCCACCTCCGAAACCACCATAGACATGGTAACCCGCACCGCAGTGTTAAGAGCCCCAACAACAGCACCATCAAGTGCTGACCCTGAAACAGGGCCATCCTCACAATCCGTGTGGACAAAACCAGACGCCTCAGCGAGGCCTGATTCCCTGTCAGAAAAAATACCCAGAGAGAGGCAGAGGGGGGAACAAGTGCAATTCCCACATCCCTCCAACACTCCCATCCTGACCCAAAACGCCTCAGGGACTGCCAGCACAGCATCCCTGGAGGCCGCAGGAACAGGGACACTAAGGGTTAACATCCCCTAGTACTGGCAGGCTCCACAGGACATCCCCCCAGCCGCCACAGAGAACAGGGAAACCCCCCCCCCCCCCGGAGGACTCACCGTCCGACCAGACCGCCGCTGCAGAGAGCCAAAAACGCTGCCTGTGCCGCGCCATCCAAAAGGAAAATGTGCAGAGCCGTACGTGCCGTCATCCTAGGCACAAGAGCTGTATCAAGATGGCCGCCGATATGTCTGCGGGCTCCGAGAAAATGGCCGCCGCAATTACAACTGCGCCATAAAACACCGCCGTCAGCGGCAAAATGGCGCCCGAAAAACTGCGTTTTTTTCAAAAAACACACAGCAAAGCCCCAGTGACACACGCAGTACACAGGCCCACAGGACCCCCTCCGCACATATGGCAGCCCAGAAAAACACAGCACCCACAGCAGTAGCAGCCCCCAGGTCAGACTGAGCCCCCCAAGCGGGGCCCCCACCTCACGGCCGTCACCCAGAAACTGGGAAGGAGGGAGAGGAAAAAAGGGAGAGAGGAAAGCAGGGCAAACCCTCAGTCGACCTCCCCAGACCACTTACCTGAGCAAGAGGCCACTACTTACCCGTCCTGCGACCACCGGCTGGAGGTATCCCAGACAGATCCAACGTCCGCTAAACGGCATGGCTGTCGGCCAGACACACTGTGACAAGGCCATAGAGACCGGTCATATGTGTGCCCTAGAACCGAAGTTCCCCGGCCGCCCCTGGAGCAATGGGGCCTGTCGTGGACGTCCCAAAGCTGAGCTAAGGGCCGGCACACGCTCGAAGGCCGAACCTGGGGGGACTACAAGGGCCGAGGACCCAGCCTGTCACCCAGTCGGCTGTTGATAGAAGAATCACAGGATTCCAAAAAATGCAGGAACAAAATAATAAAAAGCGAGAAAATCGCAAGAAAAAAATCTCCAGAGTAAAGGAACTCCAGAGTGCCTGACTCTCCTGACGTTAGGCAGGAAAAAAACTGAGGCTGTTAGAGCAGGGTGTGGGTTATACCGGGGGGGGCCACGCCCCCTGGGAGGAGCTGCACTGAGGTTTGTGTTTGTTAACACTTTAAGTGCTTTTTTTCTGCCTAAACTCTCCTAGTGAAAGCGGATATAACCCTAATGTCAAAGAATGCTGTGTCCGTCTATGAACGAAAGAGAAAAAGGATTTTTGTACTCACCGTAAAATCCATTTCTCTGAGTTCATAGACGGACACAGCCTTCATTGACATTAGGGTTATGCTTCTTCCTACCAGGAGAGTTTAAATCTCCTGGTAGGAAGAAGCATAACCCTAAGGTCAATGAAGGCTGTGTCCGTCTATAAACGAAAGAGAAATTGCGGCGGCTGGTCGGCTAGTGCATGGGTGCTCAACCTGTGGCTCTCCAGCTGTTGCAAAACTACAATTCCCATAATGCCTCAGCCTTTGGGAGACATGCTTGTACCTGTCAGCGGCTTGCAATGCCTCATGGGAATTGTAGTTCCGCAACAGCTGGAGAGCCACAGGTTGAGCACCCATGGGCTAGTGGTTAATTCAGGATGTAACATGTTACAAATGTACCGGTCCCCACACCCCTCGATCCCCCCGTTTTGGTAGCGAGTGGGCGATTCTTCTCAAAGAAAATGCGACTGCGCAAGGCTCCGCCAGCATCATTCTAATGAATGATGCTGGCAGAGCCTTGCGCAGTCGCATTTTCTGCCTATTCTGTATTTATTATACAGGATTTATATAGCGCCAACAGTTTGCACAGCGCTTTACAACATGAGTGCAGACAGTACAGTTACAATACATCGGAGGGCCCTGCTCGTTAGAGCTTACATTCACAATGTTCTGTGACTGAATGGACTACAACTACCTACACCCTTTTGCGGCTGTCTACTTGTAGTTCTCAATGAACTACCATGGCGCTGTTGAGCGCTGGGGTCGTTTATTGATTCTTCCCGTCAGTGGGAAACTGGATTAATGCAATTATCCAATAAAAACCATGAAGGGTGTGCTTATTGGTCTTCCTTCGGCATATTGGGGGAGATTTACTAAAACTGGAGATTTCAAAATCTGGTGCAGCTGTGCATGGTAGCCAATCAGCTTCTAACGTCAACTTGCTCAATTAAGCTTTGACAAAAATAAAAATGGAAGCCGATTGGTTTCTATGCAGAGCTGCACCAGATTTTGTACTCTCCAGTGTTAATAAATAAACCCCATTGTGACCACTGGCGTGTTGCATCACACTGTCGCTTTTTGTTCCAATGTTGTTAAAAATTAAGCATAGTGCCGACGGGGGACCCCAAAAAAGAAGGCACAAAACTGGTCTGTGCCTTTAGAACCACTTTCAGAAGAAAATAAATAAATAAAATAGATGTAGCAGCATTGCAAGGAAGAATGAAAGGCAGAGGGAAAGCGGACTTCATTAAGAAGCATGTGGCCAAAATGACGGCTTACAAGCCCAATGAGCGCTGCAGAGCCGTAGTCTCTCACACTATACCTGCAGAATGTATTCTTTCAGATTCACCGCTTCTTTCTTCTCATAAATCACAACCGTTTCACGACCGTCTACAGTCACCACGCTCACCTCCCCGCGTCTCTCCTCTCTTAAACCCAGCGGACGTTTACGGACACAGACTCGGATTTTATCGGTGTCAGTCCAGGCGCCTTCCTTCTCCGCGGAGTTCGACCTGTCCAGGGCAGAGGACAAAAACATTAAAAATGGAAGTACTCAGGATATACTTATTTGAGGGCAATAGTAAATAAATGATAGACATTTTTTTTTTTCTAAACACACACACACACACAAAATTATAAATATATATATATATATATATATATATATATATATATATATATATATATATATATATATATATATATATATATATATATATATATATATATATATATATACAGGGAGTGCAGAATTATTAGGCAAGTTGTATTTTTGAGGATTAATTTTATTATTGAACAACAACCATGTTCTCAATGAACCCAAAAAACTCATTAATATCAAAGCTGAATATTTTTGGAAGTAGTTTTTAGTTTGTTTTTAGTTTTAGCTATTTTAGGGGGATATCTGTGTGTGCAGGTGACTATTACTGTGCATAATTATTAGGCAACTTAACAAAAAAAAAATATATACCCATTTCAATTATTTATTTTTACCAGTGAAACCAATATAACATCTCAACATTCACAAATATACATTTCTGACATTCAAAAACAAAACAAAAACAAATCAGTGACCAATATAGCCACCTTTCTTTGCAAGGACACTCAAAAGCCTGCCATCCATGGATTCTGTCAGTGTTTTGATCTGTTCACCATCAACATTGCGTGCAGCAGCAACCGCAGCCTCCCAGACACTGTTCAGAGAGGTGTACTGTTTTCCCTCCTTGTAAATCTCACATTTGATGATGGACCACAGGTTCTCAATGGGGTTCAGATCAGGTGAACAAGGAGGCCATGTCATTAGTTTTTCTTCTTTTATACCCTTTCTTGCCAGCCACGCTGTGGAGTACTTGGACGCGTGTGATGGAGCATTGTCCTGCATGAAAATCATGTTTTTCTTGAAGGATGCAGACTTCTTCCTGTACCACTGCTTGAAGAAGGTGTTTTCCAGAAACTGGCAGTAGGACTGGGAGTTGAGCTTGACTCCATCCTCAACCTGAAAAGGCCCCACAAGCTCATCTTTGATGATACCAGCCCAAACCAGTACTCCACCTCCACCTTGCTGGCGTCTGAGTCGGACTGGAGCTCTCTGCCCTTTACCAATCCAGCCACGGGCCCATCCATCTGGCCCATCAAGACTCACTCTCATTTCATCAGTCCATAAAACCTTAGAAAAATCAGTCTTGAGATATTTCTTGGCCCAGTCTTGACGTTTCAGCTTGTGTGTCTTGTTCAGTGGTGGTCGTCTTTCAGCCTTTCTTACCTTGGCCATGTCTCTGAGTATTACACACCTTGTGCTTTTGGGCACTCCAGTGATGTTGCAGCTCTGAAATATGGCCAAACTGGTGGCAAATGGCATCTTGGCAGCTGCACGCTTGACTTTTCTCAGTTCATGGGCAGTTATTTTGCGCCTTGGTTTTTCCACACGCTTCTTGCGACCCTGTTGACTATTTTGAATGAAACGCTTGATTGTTCGATGATCACGCTTCAGAAGCTTTGCAATTTTAAGAGTGCTGCATCCCTCTGCAAGATATCTCTCTATTTTTGACTTTTCTGAGCCTGTCAAGTCCTTCTTTTGACCCATTTTGCCAAAGGAAAGGAAGTTGACTAATAATTATGCACACCTGATATAGGGTGTTGATGTCATTAGACCACACCCCTTCTCATTACAGAGATGCACATCACCTAATATGCTTAATTGGTAGTAGGCTTTCGAGCCTATACAGCTTGGAGTAAGACAACATGCATAAAGAGGATGATGTGGTCAAAATACTCATTTGCCTAATAATTCTGCACTCCCTGTATATATTTATATATTTTACAGGCCTTGTACACACGAGGGGACATGTCCGATGAAAACGGTCCGCGGACCGTTTTCAAAGGACATGTCCGCTGCCGGATTTCGGTCTGATGTGTGTACACACCATCAAACCGAAATCCGCGCGGACAGGATACGCGGTGACGTGGCCACGCCGTCGCCGCAACGATGACGCGGCGACGTGCGCGACCCTGGAAGGTCAATGCTTCCACGCATGCGTCGAAACACTTCGACGCATGCGAGGGCTTTCGGCCGAGCGGACATGTTCGGTGAGTCATACAGACGACCAAACATGTCCGACGGACAGGCCTCCAGCGGACATGTTTCTTAGCATGCTAAGAAACATTTGTCCGCTGGAAACCTGTCCGATCCACCGTTAAAGCGGGGGTTCACCCAAAAAACAAGTATATAACATTAGATTCAGTATACCTCAAACATGTACAGTATGCCGTTTTTTTTTGGTGGGGGGGGGGGGTGTACATACGGAATTCATGGGCGTTCCTGTGCAGTGCCACAATGTCATCTGGGACTTCGCCCATATGATTGACGTGCCTGAGAAAAACTCCCCCTGGCGCATAAGGCGCGTCACTACTTTCCGAAAATAGCCGAACTGCGAGTCGGCTCTATACGGCGCATCGACTAGGAGCTGTGTAGCGCTGACTGCGCAGGCGCCGTATAGACCCGACTCGCAGTCCGGCTATTTTCGGAAAGTCATGACGCGCCTTATGTTTTCCTCAGGCACGTCAATCATATGGGCGAAGTCCCAGATGACATTGCGGCACTGCACAGGAACGCCCAGTCCCGCAGGAGTGAGTACCCTGAAGCCGGGAAGGAAAAGACTGAGAATCCTGTATGTACACCCCCCCCCCCCCAAAAAAACGGCATACTGTACATGTTTGAGGTATACTGAATCTAATGTTATATACTTGTTTTTTGGGTAAACCTCCGCTTTAACATCCTTTTATGGCACCCTTGGTTTACGTGTAGTTCAACAGCCAATGTTCTTGGTCTCTTTGGCCTCTCTGTGCGCCCTCCCGTTGTGTCTACCACCCCATCCTTAGCTCCCGGCATTGGGAATCCTGGGTCGGTGACATACTTCTTGCCATCGGAGCCCACTCGCATGAGAGCCCCCCACCCATCAAGGTGCTTTTGGGTGGGGAGGCCACAGGTCGCTCGCTCTTACCCACCCCTTTTCCGGCTGGGCTGCCGGCTCGTATAAGAGTCTGGTGTGAATTTTGGGAGGACTCCCAAGCCGTTTTTTTGGCGTAGGGGTTCCCCTTTAAAACTGTACCAGACCCAAGGGTCTGGTATGCTCTTGGAGGGGGAACCCATGCCGGTTTTTTATTTAAAATTTGGCGTAGAGTTCCCCCTCAAGATCAGCAAAACACAAGTCTCATGCCAAAGTCGGATCATGCAAGACGGCGTTCCGACTTCGATGTTATTCAATGGAGTGAAGTAGGATTAAAGTCGGACCAAAGTAGTACAGGGAGCGTTTGCAAAGTCGGACCGACTTGTGTAGGACCAGTTAAGACGCCTCCCATAGGGAAACATTGATTTTCACACGTCATGCGACATGAGCTCCCAACGTCGGAGCGTTTGTCGGACCAGTGTGAACCCGGCCTCAGAAGTCACATAATTAGTGAAATGGGGCCAGATTCAGATACATTATCGTATCCATCGGCGGGGCGTATCGTATCTCAGATACACTACGCCGCCGTAACTTAGGGCGCAAGTTCCGTATTCAGAAAGAACTTGCGCCCTAAGTTACGGCGGCGTAGTGTAAATGTGTCGGCGTAAGCCCGCCTAATTCAAATGTGTTAGATGTGTGCGCGTTTTATTTTTCAATTAATTGTGACCCCACGTAAATGACGTTTTTTTTACTAACGGCGCGTGCGCCGTCCGTGGATGTATCCCAGTGTGCATGCTCCAAATTACGCCGCAAAGACTCATTGGTTTCGACGTGAACGTAACTTACGCCCAGCCCCATTCACGGACGACTTACGCAAACGACGTAAAACGTGAAAAATTTGACACGGTCCTGACGTCCATACTTAACATTGGCTGCGCCTCCTATAGCAGGGGTAACAATACGCCGGAAAAAAAGCCCAACGTAAACGACGTTAAAAAAAATGCGCCGGGCGGACGTACGTTTTTGAATCGGTGTATCTACCTAATTTGCATATTCAACACGGAAATCTACGGAAGCGTAAATATGCAGCCTAATATACGACGGCGTAAGAGACTTACGTCAGTTGTATCTTAGCCAAATTTCGGCGTATCTTGCTTTCTGAATACAGAAAGAAGATACGCCGGCGCATCCTAGAATTTACGCGGCGTATCAATAGATACGCCAACGTAAATTCTTTCTGAATCCGGGCCATGATGTCCACCTGTGTGCAATCTAAGTGTCACATGACCTGTCATTACATAGACACACCTTTCAGAAAGGCCCCAGAGGCTGCAACACCTAAGCAAGAGGCACCACTAACCAAACACGGCCATGAAGGAACTCTCCAAACAAGTAAGGGACAATGTTGTTGAGAAGTACAAGTCAGGGTTAGGTTATAAAAAAAAATATCCAAATCGTTGATGATCCCTAGGAGCCCCATCAAATCTATCATAACCACATGGAAAGAACATGGCACAACAGCAAACCTGCCAAGAGACAGCCGCACACCAAAACTCACGGACTTGCGCCCCCTGAAACGCGTTGGGTAAAACAAATGCTCTTGGACTTTTACTGCGGTGCTATTTTTTGCCTACACCCCAAGGCACATTTGAGGGCTCTTTGTAACCCATAATAATTCAATTATTTCATTTATTTTCATAACTTGGCCAATTCTTACCGCCCACATGTCTGTGGCACCCCGTAATTATACCCCGATACATGCATTACTCTGTGGATCGCAGGGCCCTCATTGTCTTTGGGTCTTGGTGCCAAGCCACGCACTGCTTTACAGGAAGGCACACTAGCATCGGAGCTGGATTCTTCTTCCCCCTGCATGGTGAGGGTTTTCTGACCATGAGACTGCTCACTAGGTGGCGCTCTCATTGTTGGCTCCGCTGAGCATTTCTTAGGCTGAGGATACAATATGTCTGGTGATGAAAAGAGACCGCTGCCCTGGTCATAGACATCATCAAACTGCAGCTGCCTCCTGGTGGCCCATCTATTAGTCTGGGGCTGGAGGTAGACACAGCCAGGCTGGAGGGGTGTCCTCTCCTCTCTGTCCTCCCCCGACACGCTTTGGATGATCTTGATCAGCTGGAAGAGACGCTTGCGGTCCTCCATGTTGTGAACCCCCAGCTTGGAGTAGTCCTTCATGGTCACGGAAGCCAGTTCCTCCACCTTCAGCAGTCCAAGGGCAACAAAATGAGGGTAATACCGCTGCAGCTCAGCCTCGCACAGACACTCCAAAAGGCAGGAGGCCATGGCCACCAATTCCAACTTCTCTCCTGAAAGAAAAAGACAAGAAAATTATCCAACATTGGCTTGTAAGTCTCCATCGCGACACATAAATCACAGGCTGAGGGGAGAGAAAATGATCCAACATTGGCTTGTAAGTCTCCATCACGTCACATAAATCACAGGCTGAGGGGAGAGAGGGGGACCAAGGTATTCCTGAAGTCTAGTCCGATTAGATTTTGCCTTCCCTGGTTCCTTATTTCGCCCCCCATCGGAACCCACACGCATGAGAGCCCCACCCATCGGAACCCCCTCGCATGAGAGCCCCCCCCCCCACATCGGAACCCCCTCGCATGAGAGCCCCACCCATCGGAACCCACTCGCATGAGCCCCACCCATCGGAACCCACTCGCATGAGAGCCCCACCCATCGGAACCCACTCGCATGAGAGCCCCACCCATCGGAACCCACTCGCATGAGAGCCCCCACCCATCGGAGCCCACTGGCATGAGAGCCCCCACCCATCGGAGCCCACTGGCATGAGAGCCCCACCCATCGGAACCCACTCGCATGAGAGCCCCACCCATCGGAACCCACTCGCATGAGAGCCCCACCCATCGGAGCCCACTCGCATGAGAGCCCCACCCATCGGAGCCCACTCGCATGAGAGCCCCACCCATCGGAACCCACTCGCATGAGAGCCCCACCCATCGGAACCCACTCGCATGAGAGCCCCACCCATCGGAACCCACTCGCATGAGAGCCCCACCCATCGGAACCCACTCGCATGAGAGCCCCCCCATCGGAACCCACTCGCATGAGAGCCCCCCCCCCCCATCGGAACCCACTCGCATGAGAGCCCCCCCCCCATCGGAGCCCACTCGCATGAGAGGCCCCCACCCATCGGAGCCCACTCGCATGAGAGCCCCACCCATCGGAGCCCACTCGCATGAGAGCCCCACCCATCGGAGCCCACTCGCATGAGAGCCCCACCCATCGGAGCCCACTCGCATGAGAGCCCCACCCATCGGAGCCCTATCGCATGAGAGCCCCACCCATCGGAGCCCTATCGCATGAGAGCCCCACCCATCGGAGCCCACTCGCATGAGAGCCCCACCCATCGGAGCCCACTCGCATGAGAGCCCCACCCATCGGAGCCCACTCGCATGAGAGCCCCACCCATCGGAGCCCACTCGCATGAGAGCCCCACCCATCGGAGCCCACTCGCATGAGAGCCCCACCCATCGGAGCCCACTTACACGAGAGTCCCCATCAGAGCCCACTTACATGAGAGTCCCCATCAGAGCCCACTTACATGAGAGTCCCCTCTACAAAAGAGTCCCTATTGGATTCCCTTTAACATCAGGGTCACCTTTTCAGCTGAATCCCCTAAAGAGTGCCCCTTACATCAGGGTCCCTGCATACAGAGTCCAAGACTTGGATGGAGGGGTTTAGAGCAAAGACCACATGTAGCCTCTGCTGACTGTAATGCTTGAGTATATGCCACTGACCCTACATGAGTGCTGGATACCATCTTGTAGCAGGATGGATATGGCCCGCAGGCCATAGTTTGGAGAGTCATTGGCCCGGATTCACAGACATCGGCGCATATTTATGCCGGCGTAGCGTATCTCTTTAACGCTACGCCGGCGCAGCGCACAGATGCAAGTACTGGATTCACAAAGCACTCGCTCTTAAAGATACACTGGGTTTCCTTGGCGCAAGCCAGCGTAGGTGGAAGTGGGCGTGAGCCATGTTAATGAGGCGTAACCCCATGCAAATGACGGGCCAAGCGTCATAGAAGTATTTAAAATGAACGGCGCATGCGTATCCCTGTGCGCATGCTCAGAATCACGTCGGAACTACTCCCTAAGATACGACGGATCACTGCCTACGACATGAACGTAACCTACGCCTGGTCATATTCACGTACTACGTAAACGACGTAAAATACAACGGCTTGTGTTCCCTGGTCCATACCTTTGCATGACTTGCTCCTCCTATATGGGGAATAACTTTACACCGGACGTCCGACTTGCGCAAAGTGCGTATATTATGCGCCGGGGCGCAACTACGTTCGTGAATTGGCGTATCTCCCTCATTTGCATATGTGCATAGAAAATCAATGGGAGCGGAAAATGCGCCCAGCGTAAATATGCGCCTATGATACGACGGCGTAGGATAGTTACATCGGTCGGATGAAGCCTATTTTCAGGCGTATCTAGTTTTGTGGGCACGGCGCACAGATACAACGGCGCACGTTTACACTTACGCGGCGTATCTCGAGATACGTCGGCGTAAGTGCTTTGTGAATCCGGGCCTTTGTCTATAGAAGTGGGCATTCCTAGGCAGGTTATATCTGCATACAGACCACCCTAGGTCAGGGATCGACAAATCCCGGGCGCCAGGTCGCCATGGCGACTAGAAATAGTGTCCTGGCGACTTGGCTTGGAAGGTGGGCAAAAAAAAAATACCGTTGGTATTACAAGTTATTACCACCAGATGTGTGAGCTGGCGCCATCTGGTGGTGGCCGTTGGTATTACAAGTTAAGCATTACAAGTTAAACAGCAATTCTAATGTCATTTTTCACTATTTTCACTGCCATCTTCTTCCCTCTAATTAGAACCCCCAAACATTATATATATTTTTTATCCTAACACCCTAGAGAATAAAATGGCGATCGTTGCAATACTTTCTGTCACGCCGTATTTGCGCAGCGGTCTTACAAGCGCACTTTTTTGGGGAAAAAAAATTACACTTTTTTTAATTAAAAAATAAGACAAACAGTAAAGTTATCCCCATTTTTTTTTTATATTATGAAAGATAATGTTACGCCGAGTAAATTCATACCCAACATGTCACGCTTCAAAATTGCGTGGAATGCCGACAAACTTTTACCATTTAAAATCTCCATAGGCGACGTTTAAAAAAATCTACAGGTTGCATGTTTTGAGTTACAGAGGAGGTCTAGGGCTAGAATTATTGCTCTCACTCTACCAATCGCGGTGATACCTCACATGTGTGGTTTGAACACCGTTTACATATGCGGGCGCTGCTCACGTATGTGTTCGCTTCTGCGCGCAAGCTCGTCGGGACAGGGCGCGTTTTCTGGCTCCTAACTTTTTTAGCTGGCTCCTAGATTCCAAGCAAATTTGTCAAACCCTGCCCTAGGTAATGCCCACATGTAATGCTGAGCCTCCATGATTGACAGAACTGAAGTCCAATATAATAAAGTAGTGGGCCACAGACAGTCAGGCTGGGAAAGAAAGTTAGAAGATGCTGGACGTCCTCCGGCCAAGAAATGAGGTGGAATGTCTGACTTGCTGCAGATTCTAATGCACATTGTGTGAAGCTCACAGGGTTCAGTGAAAACAGAGTAAGTAACCTCAGTCCAGGCGGGGGACACTGTACAACTGTGCAAGTCTGACCACAGCCAAAGTTCAGCTCTAATTGTAGCAAAGAAAAGTCAGGTCACCACTCTGGCTGCGCTCTCTGGCAGGGCTCAAGGGTTAGCCAAGCACAAATATAGATTACACAACTCCCATAGATGCATTTGGAAAATTGGGCAAGTCTAGATTTCCTCATTGATAAAAGGAATCTGGCCCGGATTCTCAGAGGACTTACGACGGCGTAGCGCAATGTACGCCGTCGTAAGTTTGAATCCGACCCGTTGTATCTATGCGCCCGATTCTTAGAATCAGTTACGCATAGATATCCATTAGATCCGACAGGCATAAGTCTCTTACGCCGTCAGATCTTAACTGCATTTCTTTTTTTGACCGCTAGGTGGCGCTTCCGTCGAATTCCGCGTCGAGTATGCAAATTAGCTAGATACGCAAATTCCCAAATGTACGCGCGGCCGACGCAGTAAAGTTACGACGTTTACGTTAGGCTTTTCCCGGCGTATAGTTACCCCTGCTATATGGTGGCATAAGTGCGGCGTACCAATGTTAAGTATGGCTGTCGTTCCCGCGTCGAAATTTGAAAAAGTTACGTCGTTTGCGTAAGTCGTCCGTGAATGGGGCTGGACGTCATTTACGTTCACGTCGAAACCAATGACGTCCTTGCGGCGTACTTTGGAGCAATGCACACTGGGAAATTCCGCGGACGGCGCATGCGCCATTCCGCAAAAACGCCAATCACGTCGGGTCACAGTAGTTTTACATAAAACACGCCCCCCTGATCCAAATTTGAATTAGGCGGGCTTACGCCGGCCGATTTACGCTACGCCGCCGCAACTTACGGAGCAAGTGCTTTGAGAATACAGCACTTGCCCGTCTATGTTGTGGCGACGTAACGTAAGTCGGATACGTTACGTGGCCGCAGAGATACGCCGCTGGACGTGAATCTGGGCCTTAGTATTTAATAAAAACACCTGTCTGTCCCCACCCATCCACGCCGTCCTTCAAGCTGCGTCCCAATTTACGGATGGGTGGAGGGTCCTTATTACCTATTACAGCTTTATATTGGTATCCAGCAGAAGATGAAAGGACTAGGAGGAGGGAGTGGACACTCAGCTGTCCCTGGATGATGGATCTCAGTGTGTGATGGGGGGGGTTGTACTCCAAACCACACAACTGCTGGTGTCACCGATCACCCGACATAACAGCTGTCACTCCCAGCAACACTCATCATAGAAATGTCCTTTCATCATCTCTGCCTGCTGGACATTATATTATTAGGGATCTGTAAAGTGAACCCCCCCCCCACAACTCTTTTTTTTTTTATGTTTTTTTTAACCACTTAAGACCCGGACCTTTAGGCAGGTAAAGGACCCGGCCATTTTTTGCGATTCGGCACTGCGTCGCTTTAACCGACAATTGCGCGGTCATGCGACGTGGCTCCCAAACAAAATTGGCGTCCTTTTTTTCCCCACAAATAGAGCTTTCTTTTGGTGGTATTTGATCACCTCTGCGGTTTTTATTTTTTGCGCTATAAACAAAAATAGAGCGACAATTTAAAAAAAAAATGCAGTGGGGTAGATTCACGTAGGGGCGCGCAATGATACGGCGGTACAGCGTATCGTATTTACGCTACGCCGCCGTAACTTACAGGAGCAAGTGCTGTATTCACAAAGCACTTGCTCCGTAAGTCGCGGCGGCGTAGTGTAAATGGGGCCGGCGTAAGCGCGCGTAATTCAACTGTGGAATGGGGGCGTGTTTTATGTAAATGTGTGATGACCTGACGCGATTGATGTTCGCCGTCCGTGTACATATCCCAGTGTGCATTGCCTCCAAGTACGGCGCAACGACGTATTGGTTTAGACGTGAACGTAAATTACGTCCAGCCCTATTCGCAAACGACATAAATAATTCAAATTTAGACGCGGGAAGGACGTCCATACTTAACATTGGCTGCGCCTCCTAATAGCAGGAGCAACCTTACGCAGAAAAAGTCTTTACGCAAACAACGTAAAACGCCGGGCGCACGTACGTTTGTGAATCGGCGCATCTAAAAAATTAGCATATTCTACACCGACAGCAACGGAAGCACCCCTAGCGGCCAGCCTCAGAATACACCTTAAGATACGACGGCGTTAGAGACTTATGCCAGTCGTATCTTAGGCTAAAGTCGGCGTATCTAGCTTTCTGAATACAGAAAGTAGATACGCCGCGTAAATTCAAATCTGCGCCGGCGTAGTAAATTCAAATCTGCGCCGGCGTATCTATAGATACGCCGCGTAAATTCTCTGTGAATCTACCCCAGTATTTTTAACTTTTTGCTATAATAAATATCCCCCAAAAATATATTAAAAAAAAAAATACGTATTCTTCTACCTATTTTTGGTAAAAAAAAAAAAAGAAATCCCCAATAAGCGTTTATCGATTGGTTTGCACAAAATGTATAGCGTTCACAAAATAGGGGAGATTTTTATTGCATTTTTATGAATTTTTTTTTTTTTTTTTTACTACTAATGGCGGCGATCAGCGATTTTTTTCGTGACTGCGACCTTATGGCGGACATATCTGACAATTTTGACACATTTTTGGGGCCATTGTCATTTTCACAGCTAAAAAGTGCATTAAAAATGCATTGTTTACTGTGAAAATGACAATTGCAGTTTGGGAGTTAACCACTAGGGGGCGCTGAAGGGGTTAAGTGTGACCTCATCTGTGTTTCTAACTGTAGGGGGGCGGGGCTGGACGTGTGACATCATTGATTGTGTTTCCCTATAACAGGGAACACACGATCGATGACAGCGCCACAGTGAAGAACGGGGAAGCTGTGTTTACACACACCTCTCCCCGTTCTTCAGCTCCGGGGACCAATCGCGGGACTCCAACGGCGATCGGGTCCACGGGTCCCGCGGTCACGGAGCTTCGGACCGGGTCGCGGGCGCGCGCCCATGACCCACGGCTGGGCACTTAAAGAGGACGTACCTGTACATGCCCAGCCATGCCATTCTGCCGACGTATATCTGCAGGAAGCGGTCCTTAAGTGGGTACGGTATGTTTCCACTACCCTGGACTCCTGTATCTGAGACAATTGGAGATCTCACCGTTGACAGCTGTCATCAAGTCTGGAGGGGGAATCCCAATAGGGATACCTGTACCAGTGATCACTAAAAAAAAAAATTATTTCAGCACTTTAAAGCGGAAGTCCACCCAAAAAAAATTGAAAAAAAAATAAAAAATAAGCCAAAAAGGCTCCAAAAAAATATATTTTTTATACTTACCAGAAATGGCTGTTGCTAGGCAGATCGTCCTAATCTGCCACTTCCACGTACCGCAGTGATCTTCTCCTCCTCGCGTTGCCTCCTGGGAAATGGGGGGCACGGTCTTCTGGGACCTGTGCGTGTCTCCCAGAGGACAGCCGCCATAGGAAACGGACTGTGAAGCTGCAAGGCTTTACTGCCCATTTCCCTTAGTGAGGATGTCGGCGCCGACACACGATCCAGAGGATGGATCGGCCTCGGGCGGCCAACATCGTGGGCACGCTGGACAGGTAAGTGTGCGGTATTAAAAGTCAGCAGCTACAGTGTTTGTAGCTGCTGACTTTAACCAAAAAAGTAGCAAAAAAGTACAAAATATTGTGTTTTATTTCTTCACAATTGTCGCTTTTTTTGTTTTATAGCGCAAAAAATAAAAACCTGCAGAGGTGATCAAATACCACCAAAAGAAAGCTCTGTTTGTGGGGGGAGAAAAGGACGATAATTTTGTTTGGGTCCAGTGTCGCACAACCGCGCAATTGTCAGTTAAAGCAATGCAGTGCCGTATCGCTAAAAATGGCCTGGTCATTAAGGGGGCAAATCCTTCCGGTCCTTAAGGGGTTAAGCTAAGGGCGGAGGGATTCCAAAAAGTAGTGCAGTGCTGAATAACAAAAAATGGCCTGGTCATAAAGGGGGGTAAAATCTTCCCCTCTCAAAATCCACTCGCAAAATGCGAGCAGGTTTTTTGAAGGCTGGTATACAGTATATTCTGTAATATTATATTCCAGGGGAATAACCTCCTATGACCTGATGATTACCTGGAATTGTCATAGCCGAGTTACACATCACTGACAAGTATTTATTTTCTAAAAAAGGGAAGGCAAAGGCCATGTCAGTTATTTATGTCACAGACAAGGGCCGTAGGGTAGTACAGACCTTGCATTGTGACATGCACTCTGCCAATGACAGCAAAACAATTACACAACTTAAAAGAAAAAACAGAAATCTCTCCTACAAAACACTACAAGCCGTGTAAAGTCTGTTTTGTAATCTAAAGTTAGACCCCTTTCACACTGGGGCGTTTTTCGGGCGTTTTTTAGGCGCTTTGGCGTTTAAAAAAAGCCTGTAAAGCGCCTGAAAGAAGCCTCATCTGCAATCCCAATGTGAAAGCCCAAGTGCTTTCGGAGGCCTTTCACACTGCCAGCGCCCGAAAAACGCTGGTAAAGCGCTGCTAAGACCCCTTTCACACTGAGGCGCTTTTCAGGCGCTTTGGCGTTAAAAAAAGCTTCCTCAATGGGAAGGGGGCTTTAGGAGCGGTGTATTAACCGCTCCTAAAGCGCTGCAAAGAAGCTGCATGCAGGACTTTTTTTGACGCCCTGCCAGCTCAGCGCCTCAGTGTGAAAGCACTCAGGCTTTCACATTGGGATTGCAGATGCAGCTTCTTTCAGGCGCTTTTTTTTAACGCTAAGACCATTTTCACACTGGGGTGTTTTTCAGGCGCTTTAGTGTGAAAGCACTTGAGCTTTCACATTGGGATTGCAGATGCAGCTTCTTTCAGGCGTTTTACAGGCGCTTTTTTTAACGCTAAAGCGCTTGAAAAATGCCCCAGTGTGAAAGGGCCCTTACAGCCACAGAGACCATCGATGAGAATGAAGAAAAATGAAAAGAAAAAAAAGAAAAAAAAGAAGAAGAAAAAAAAAGAAGAAGAAAAAAAAAGAAGAAGAAAAAAGAAAAGTTTTTGCGATTCGGCACTCCGTCGCTTTAACTGACAATTGCGCGGTCGTGCGACGTGGTTCCCAAACAAAATTGGCGTCCTTTTTTTCCCACAAATAGAGCTTTCTTTTGGTGGTATTTGATCACCTCTGCGTTTATTTTTTGCGCTATAAACAAAAATAGAGCGACAATTTTGAAAAAAAATGCAATATTTTTTGCTATAATAAATATCCCCCAAAAAATATATAAACAAAAAAAAAATCCTCAGTTTAGGCCGATACGTATTCTTCTACCTATTTTTGGTAAAAAAAATAAAATAAAATTAAAAAAAAATCCCAATAAGCGTTTATCGATTGGTTTGCACAAAATGTTTTAGCGTTTACAAAATAGGGGGTAGTTTTATTGCATTTTTATTAGTTATTTTTTTTACTACTAATGGCGGCGATCAGCATTTTTTTTCGCGACTGCGACATTATGGAGGACACATCGGACAATTTTGACACATTTTTGGGACCATTGTCATTTTCACAGCAAAAAATGCATTAAAAATGCATTGTTTACTGTGAAAATAACAATTGCAGTTTATGAGTTAACCACAAGGGGGCGCTGAAGGGGTTAAGTGTGACCTCATTTGTGTTTACAACTGTAGGGGGGTGTGGCTGTAGGTGTGACGTCATTGATTGTGTTTCCCTATATAAGGGAACACACGATCCATGACGGCGCCACAGTGAAGAACGGGGAAGCTGTGTTTACACACACCTCTCCCAGTTCTTCAGCTCCGGGGACCGATCGCGGGACTCCAGCGGCGATCGGGTCCGCGGGTCACAGAGCTTCGGACCGGCTCGCAGGCACGCGCCCGCGACTCACGGCTGGGGATTTAAAGAGGACGTACCTGTACGTGCTTGTGCCCAGCCGTGCCATTCTGCCGACGTATATGTGCAGGAGGCGGTCCTTAAGTGGTTAACAACATTGTCAGTGCTAGTAGATAAGTAGAAACATTGTAACTCTTCCTTCTTAGATCAAAGGAGTATAACTTGTGTGTAAATGCAGGAAGTTTAACACCACTTAGTGCCGGTTCACACTACAGCGACTTGGGATCCAACTTGTCAGACCTCAAGTCGCCCCAAGTCGCCTGACATCAGAAATCCTATGTTAGTCAATGAGAGCCGTCTTAATGTACACTAATGAAGTCGCTCCGACTTCAGAAAAGGTTCCTGCACTACTTCAAGGCGACTTCTAGGCAACTTATACCCATTGACTTCAATGGAAGTCGCCTCCAAAGTCGGATCTCCATCTTAACTGAAGCAACTTTACAGGAAAATAAAAGTCGCCTTGCAAAGTCGCGCTGTAAGTCGGGTTTCCCCTGTGTGAACCGGCACTTAGGCTTCATTCAGACCAGGCGGACTCCATCGCTACGGAGTCCACCAGCTCCCACCAGCTCAGCGGGAGATCTCTCTGCTGAGCCGGCTGATGACAGGTCCCTCTCTGCTCACTGAGCTGGGAGGGGCTTGTCCAGCGCCGCGGTCTCTTATGGAGAGATTGGACAGCATGTCCGTTTTCATCAGATCTCACCGGATCCGATATGGACGGATGGCGACGTTTTGCCATACGTCTGATTTTAGTGGATCGGGTCAGATGTGTGTCAGAGGAGACAACTCCCGATACCCGCTCTGTGTGTCAGAGGAGACAACTCCCGATACCCGCTCTGTGTGTCAGAGGAGACAACTCCCGATACCCGCTCTGTGTGTCAGAGGAGACAACTCCCGATACCCGCTCTGTGTGTCAGAGGAGACAACTCCCGATACCCGCTCTGTGTGTCAGAGGAGACAACTCCCGATACCCGCTCTGTGTGTCAGAGGAGACAACTCCCGATACCCGCTCTGTGTGTCAGAGGAGACAACTCCCGATACCCGCTCTGTGTGTCAGAGGAGACAACTCCCGATACCCGCTCTGTGTGTCAGAGGAGACAACTCCCGATACCCGCTCTGTGTGTCAGAGGAGACAACTCCCGATACCCGCTCTGTGTGTCAGAGGAGACAACTCCCGATACCCGCTCTGTGTGTCAGAGGAGACAACTCCCGATACCCGCTCTGTGTGTCAGAGGAGACAACTCTCGATACCCGCTCTGTGTGTCAGAGGAGACAACTCTCGATACCCGCTCTGTGTGTCAGAGGAGACAACTCTCGATACCCGCTCCATGTCTCAGAGGAGACAACTCCTGCATCTTTGATTTGTTGCTCTATACATCAAATAATCTCAAGCTTTATATATTGGAGGCGACAACTCCCGATACCTGCTCTATGTATTGGTGACAATCCCTGTTGCCCACTCTACACATCTGTGGCGACAACTCCAGATGCCCACCCTACCCATATCAGGAGGTGACAACTCCTGATGCCCACCCTACCCATATCAGAGGTGACAACTCCTGATACCCACCCTATCAGAGGTGACAACTCCTGATGCCCACCCTATCAGAGGTGACAACTCCTGATGCCCACTCTATGTGTCAGAGGAGACAACTCCTGATGCCCACTATGTGTCAGAGGAGACAACTCCTGATGCCCACTATGTGTCAGAGGAGACAACTCCTGATACCTGCTCTATCAGAGGAGACAACTCCTGCATCTTTGATTTGTTGCTCTATACATCAAATAATCTCAAGCTTTATATATTGGAGGCGACAACTCCCGACACCTGCTCTATGTATTGGTAACAACCCCTGGCGCCCACTCTACGTATTGGTGGCGACAACCCCTGGCGCCCACCCTACGCATCAGTGGCGACAACTCCAGATGCCCACCCTACCTATATAAGGAGGTGACAACTCCTGATGCCCACCCTACCTATCAGAGGTGACAACTCCTGATGCCCACTCTACCTATATCAAGAGGTGACAACTCCTAAAGCCTACCTATATCAAGAGGTGACAACTCCTGATGCCCACCCTACATATCAACACCTGGTGCCCATTTTACACATTGGCGACGACAACTCCTGATACCCGCTCTATGTATCAGAGGAGACAACTCCTGCATCTTTGATTTGTTGCTCTATACATCAAATAATCTCAAGCTTTATATATTGGAGGAGACAACTCCCGACACCTGCTCTACGTATTGGTAACAACCCCTGGCGCCCACTCTACGCATCGGTGGCGACAACCCCTGGCGCACACCCTACGCATCAGTGGCGTCAACTCCAGATGCCCACCCTACCTATATCAAGAGGTGACAACTCCTGATGCCCACCCTACCTATACCAGGAGGTGACAACTCCTGATGCCCACCCTACCTATACCAGGAGGTGACAACTCCCGATGCCCACCCTACCTATACCAGGAGGTGACAACTCCCCATGCCCACCCTACCTATACCAGGAGGTGACAACTCCCCATGCCCACCCTACCTATACCAGGAGGTGACAACTCCCCATGCCCACCCTACCTATACCAGGAGGTGACAACTCCCAATGCCCACTCTACATATCAGAAGTGACAACTCCCAATGCCCACTCTACATATCAGAAGTGACAACTCCCAATGCCCACTCTACATATCAGAAGTGACAACTCCCAATGCCCACTCTACATATCAGAAGTGACAACTCCCAATGCCCACTCTACATATCAGAAGTGACAACTCCCAATGCCCACTCTACATATCAGAAGTGACAACTCCCAATGCCCACTCTACATATCAGAAGTGACAACTCCCAATGCCCACTCTACATATCAACTCCTGGTGCCCACTTTACACATTGGTGACGACAACTCCTGATGCCCATCCTTTGTATCAGAGGTGACAACTCCTGACTGCCTACAGTTCAAAAGCTACTTTGGAAAGTAAAAGGTTAATTTCCGGCCGCCCCGCCAGCGAGATGTTTACCCTCTTAGGGCTAGATTCATAAAGCCCGCCGGAAGTTTGTGCGGGCGTAGCGTATCTGAGATACGCTACGCCGCCGTAACTTAGTGAGGCTGGGGCTGGATTCTCAAAGAACCTGCGCCCTAAGTTACTGCGGTATAGCGTAAATCTCTTGGCGTAAGCGCGCCAAATTCAAATTGAGAAGAGGTGGGCGTGTTTTATGTAAATAAAACATGACCCCACATAAATGACGTCTCTAACGAACGGCGCATGCGCCGTCCGTGAACGTATCCCAGAGCGCATGCTCCTAATCACGTCGCAAATAATCAATGCTTTCGACGTGAACTTATGCAAAGCCCTATTCGCGAACGACTTACGCAAACAACGTAAATTTTTCTAAATTTGACGCGGGAACGACGTCCATACTTAACATTGGCTATGCCTCATATAGCAGGAGTAACGTTACGCCGGAAAAAGCCTTACGCAAACGATGTAAAAAATTCCACTGGGCGCACGCACATTTCTGAATGGCGTATCCAGCTCATTTGCATATTCTACGCTGAAATCGACGGCAGCGCCACCTAGCGGCCAGCGTAAATATGCACCCTAAGATACGACGGTGTAAGAGACTTATGCCAGTCGGATCTTAGCCTAATTTCGGCGTATCTTGCTTTCTGAATACAGAAAGAAGATACGCCGGCGCAGCTTTGAATTTACGTGGCGTATCTATAGATACGCCGGCGTAAATTCTTGCTGAATCTAGCCCTTACACTTTATCATGGAACAAAACCAGCTCTGCCAGTGTGTGGGGAAGGTCCACCTTCTGAGTAATTCCAATTGCCTGAACGGTGTTGTGTTGGAACACGCAGAGGCGGACGCACTCCGTGTATATAGAGGTGTTTCTGCTGCATGAGAAGCAAATTAAAATCAGGTTATTGGATTTCTGATAAACATGAAAGGTGACCGGACTGATGACACCCGGAACGTATAACATTTATTGGGGGATGAATCAGTCAGATTTATTATGAAGTGAAGGACACGGCCCCCCCCCCCCCCAGATACAAGGGACGGCTCGGATCACTGCATTGCCTTATTGGTGCACTGACAAGTATATCAGTGTTCCCATTATAACCGGCTAAACGCAGAATATCACAGCTGATACCAACAGCTGTCCTACACAGCAAATGGCCGAGGCCCCCCCATCCCCCTACACCTCCACTACATCCAGAATAAAGTTACAGCTTACAGTAACCCTTTCCTTGTACTATTCCTGAACTCCACGAGTGGCCCGACACCCCCAGAGAACCAGGAGCAATAATAGGTTCATCTTGACTTTTGATGTGAAAGTCAGGGCCTAGCCCCACCCATCCCACTTACTGCAACGCCACCTGTAGGAAGCTGTGAGCAGTGCTGATCTCCAAGGCTTCATTACACTGCAATGCATTTTTTGTGCATTATTGCGCTGCACGCAAAGGGCAGACCGTTCATTTCAAGAGCTGCTCTGCATGCGACAAAGTTGCTCATGGAGAGATTTGGGCTTCCGCTGTTTTTTTTTGTAGTTGTGTGAATACACCCTTAGGATGTCTGTATCACTTTAGAGGCTTTAACTTTTTTTTTTGTTTTTGTTTTTTAGGATAGAGTTAGGAAGTTTTAGAACCCCTGTCAAGTTTTTATTTGTGTCCACATCCTACCCATGGTATCCCAAAGTGGCCCAACTCAGCAGCCCACACCACGCAGCTTCCCACCACCCCTGGTGCTCCAGTGTAGTCTACCCTAACCACAGAAATCCAGCCCATCCTACCCAGCCCCCGACGCCCCAGAGTAGCCCACCCTACACATCCCCCAGAAACCCCAACCTACAGATGCCCCATCACCCTATCCTACCCACCCTACACATCCCCCCGAAACCCCAGAGTACCCAACCTACAGATGCCCCATCGCCCTATCCTACCCACCTTACACATCCCCCCGAAACCCCAGAGTAGCCCATCCTACACAACATCCCCCGGGACCCCAGAGTAGCCCATCCTACACAACATCCCCCGGGACCCCAGGGTAGCCCATCCTACACAACATCCCCCGGGACCCCAGAGTAGCCCATCCTACACATCCCCGGTACCCCAGAGTAGCCCATCCTACACAACCCCCGGGACCCCAAAGTAGCCCATCCTATTCATCCCCGGCACCCCAGAGTAACCCATCCTACACATCCCCCGGGACCCCAGAGTAGCCCATCCTACAAATCCCCGGTACCCCAGAGTAGCCCATCCTACACATCCCCCGGGACCCCAGAGTAGCCCATCCTACACATCCCCAGTACCCCAGAGTAGCCCATCCTACACATCCCCAGTACCCCAGAGTAGCCCATCCTACACATCCCCGGTACCCCAGAGTAGCCCATCCTACAAATCCCCGGTACCCCAGAGTAGCCCATCCTACACAACCCCCGGGACCCCAGAGTAGCCCATCCTACACATCCCCGGTACCCCAGAGTAGAACATCCTAACATCCCCTGGCACCCCAGAGTACCCAGCCTACAGATGCCCCGGCACCCCATCCTACACATCCCCCGGGACCCCAGAGTAGCCCATCCAACACATCCCCAGAGTAGCCCATCCTACACATCCCCCAGCAGCCCATCATATCCAATGCACCCAAACGCTAAGCACAGCAGCCCATATTATCTACAGCACCCCAAAACACCCCACACTATCCATAGCACACTAAAACACCCCACATTATCTACAGCACCCCAAAGCAGCTAAAACTATACACAGCACCCCACATTATCTACAGCACCCCAAAGCAGCTCAAACTATACACAGCACCCCACATTATCTACAGCACCCCAAAGCAGCTCAAACTATACACAGCACCCCACATTATCTACATCACCCCAATGCACTATCCATAGCATCCTACACTATGCACAGCACCCCAAAGTAGCCCAATCTATAGCGCCCCAAATTTTCTACAGCACACCACACAATGCACAGCCCCAAAACAGTAAGCAAAGTAGCCTACATTATATACAGGCAGCTCCCCGCCCCAACCACAGCGCCAACCACAGTGCTCCGTGCCAACCACAGCACCAAGCACAGCGCCATGAACCAACCCCAACGCCAACCACAGCACTGTGCACCAACCACAGCACTGTGCACCAACCCCAGCGCCAACCCCAGCACTGTGCACCAACCCCAGTGCCCCGCATCAACGCCAACCACAGCACTGTGCACCAACCCCAGCACCCTGCATCAACCTCAACGCCAACCACAGCACTGTGCACCAACCCCAGCACCAACCACAGCACTGTGCACCAACCCCAGTGCCCCGCATCAACGCCAACCACAGCACTGTGCACCAACCCCAGCACCCTGCATCAACCTCAACGCCAACCACAGCACTGTGCACCAACCCCAGCACCAACCACAGCGCCCCTTGCCAACCACAGCACTGTGCATCAACCCCATTGCCCTGCATCAACCACAGCACTGTGCACCAACCCCAGCACTGTGCACCAACCCCAGTGCCCCGCATCAACGCCAACCACAGCACTGTGCACCAACCCCAGCACCCTGCATCAACCTCAACGCCAACCACAGCACTGTGCACCAACCCCAGCACCAACCACAGCGCCCCTTGCCAACCACAGCACTGTGCATCAACCCCATTGCCCTGCATCAACCACAGCACTGTGCACCAACCCCAGCGCCAAGCACTGTGCACCAATCCCAGCGCCGTGCACCAACCCCAGTGCCCTGCATCAACCTCAACGCCAACCACAGCACTGTGCACCACCCCCAGCACCGACCACAGTGCCGTGCACCAACCCCAGCACCCCTTGCCAACCACAGCACTGTGCACCAACCCCATTGCCCTGCATCAACCACAGCACTGTGCACCAACCACAGTGCCCCGTACCAACCACAGCACTGTGCACCAACCCCAACCACAGTGCCTCGTACCAACCACAGCACTGTGCATCAACCCCATTGCCCTGCATCAACCACAGCACTGTGCACCAACCCCAACCACAGCACTGTGCACCAACCCCAGCGCCAACCACAGCACTGTGCACCAACCCCAGTGCCCTGCATCAACCTCAACGCCAACCACAGCACTGTGCACCACCCCCAGCACCAACCACAGTGCCGTGCACCAACCCCAGCGCCCCTTGCCAACCACAGCACTGTGCACCAACCCCATTGCCCTGCATCAACCACAGCACTGTGCACCAACCCCATTGCCCTGCATCAACCACAGCACTGTGCACCAACCCCATTGCCCTGCATCAACCACAGCACTGTGCACCAACCCCAACCACAGTGCCCCGTACCAACCACAGCACTGTGCATCAACCCCATTGCCCTGCATCAACCACAGCACTGTGCACCAACCATAGCACCAAGCAAAGTGCTCCGTGCCAACCACAGCGCCTCGCACCAACCACAGCACCATGAACCAACCCCAGCGCCCCGCACCAACCACACTATCTACAATACCCCCACTATCTACTGGCAACCCAATGTTGCCCACTGTGCCTACAGTACCCTAAATTAGACAGCCCTGCCCGTGCAAAGCATTCCATCACATACAAGGCACCTCATAGTATCCTCCGTGTCCCCTCCTCCAGAACACAGGAAGTAGTGCAGTGTCCCCCCAGTACAGGCCCCATGCAGTGTATAGGGAGGGTCTGACCTGTACGGAGAAGCGGACGTCTCTCGGTCTCCAGGAAGGAGAAGAAGCGCCGGGCTCCCCGCTCTTCCCCGCTCTGCCTCCAACCGTCACCTCCAACACAGCTGTCCCCGTCCCCATGACAACGCCGCTCTTGGCACTCCAGCCAATCACAAGCGGACGTGGGCGGGCTTCCCATCCCACACAGCACTGGCCCCCGACGGCTTCCGTACCCTCCCTCTCCGAACCATAATAAAGTCCTGACCTCACAATCACACCCCCCACGTTTACCAAAAGCGACACCTCACTCAAATACGAATGGACTTCATAGAATTTATGAGCATGAAGGCGCCTCGTGTGGCCGCTCGGCCAGTAATGTGCCCTCACTCAACATGGCCGCCGCTCAGCCTCCTTCTCAGTCACGTGAGGCAGGGACACGGCGACTTCCTTCCGGGTTTGAGGGGCGCAGGCGCATTGAGACGAGGATCTGCTGGTAAGTATGGGAAGTGGGGTGAGGGTTGTCAATGGTGTTTCCTGATGCCAGGCCCTGTGTGCCCTCCATGGAATTAAAGGGGAACAACATGGCAGGGGTCTGATAGAGAGGTGCCCACCTTCACCACCAGTCATACACAGCCTCGTTACCTGCACAGGGAAGGCATGGACTGTTCCTTTAAGTATTATAATGTAACTGTCAGCAAAACGTCAGCAATTGTGTTCATCTATTAACCACTTGCTTACTGGGCACTTAAACCCCCCTCCCGCCCAGACCAATTTTCAGCGCTCTCACTCTTTGAATGACAATTGCGCGGTCATACTACACAAATGAAAAATAAAATTGCTAGAAAATTACTTGGAACCCCCCAAACATTATACGTATTTTAGCAGAGACCCTAGGGAATAAAATGGCAATTGCTGCAATATTTTATGTTGCACTGTATTTGCCCAGCGGTCATCCAAATGCAATTTTTTTGGGGGGGAAAATACACTTCAATGAATAAAAAAATAAACAGTAAATTTAGCCCAAGTTTTTTTTATTTTTTTTTGCTTGTTTTAATGTGAAAGATGATGTCACACCATGAGAATCGTGATTTATCTGAATCAAAACAATTGTGATTCTCATTTAAGCCAGAATCGTGCAGCTCTACTGTACGCCCCCCTTTACCCCGTACGCCCCCCTTTACCCCGTACGCCCCCCTTTTACCCCGTACGCCCTCCTTTTACCCCGTACAGCCCTCCGTTTACCCTGTACAGCCCCCCTTTTACCCCGTACAGCCCCCCTTTTACCCCGTACAGCCCCCCTTTTACCCCGTACAGCCCTCCTTTTACCCCGTACAGCCCTCCTTTTACCCTGTAAGCCCCCTTTTACCCCGTAAGCCCCCCTTTTACCCCGTACACCCCTCTTTACCCCGTACAGCCCTCCTTTTTACCCCGTACAGCCCTCCTTTTTACCCCGTACAGCCCTCCTTTTTACCCCGTACAGCCCTCCTTTTTACCCCGTACAGCCCTCCTTTTTACCCCGTACAGCCCTCCTTTTTACCCCGTACAGCCCTCCTTTTTACCCCGTACACCCCTCTTTACCCCGTACACCCCTCCTTACTCCGTACGCCCTCCTTTTCTACCCCGTACGCCCTCCTTTTTTACCCCGTACACCCCTCTTTACCCCGTACACCCCTCCTTACCCCGTACGCCCTCCTTTTCTACCCCGTACGCCCTCCTTTTTTACCCCGTACGCCCCCTCTTTTACTCTGTACGTCCCCCTCTTTTACCCTGTATGCCCTCCTTTTACCCCATATGCCCCCCTTTTACCCCGTACGCCCCCCTTTTACCCCGTACGCCCCCCTCGCCACAGGTGTCCAGCCCTCCCCTTGACTCACCTCTCCGAAGGGTGCTGCCTTAACCCAGTGACCTCCTGTAAGTCACATATGGTCACTCTGCTTCTTTTTGGGGGTCCTGCATCGAAGCGTGGAGTGGTTGGGACACCATTCTGGGAGATCCTGGGGCCCTCTCTGATTTGATGGAGGAGTTCGGTTTAGACGGTTCCATACCCATACATATTGATCTGGTCATTTTGCCAATTCTTTGTGTAATTAATTTGTGTTTTTTCTTTCTGTCCCCGCTATACAAATGATAAAACATTTAATAACTTTGTAAATTTCTTCCAGCTACAGCAAAACCTCTGAAGACCCGCAAGGGTCGAAACACGTTAGGGATTGCTATATGCTTGTACCTACACATGTCAAGCTGTATACCTACTTGTTGTGTTTTGCCATCATATGTATGGATTTTTAACTATTTTTGTAATACCGCAACTCATATCTTAACTACTTTTACATCTTCCCTTTTTTTTGTACGTATCACCCAATAAAAATCCTCTTTTTTTTTTTATACATTGTTTCCTAAATCATTAATTGAGCTGCCCAAAAACCCCATTGGGGAAAATACCCTTGATATCATTTTTAGGGGTGAGCAACACTATGGGGTAGATTCACGTAGCTGCGCTTTAGCTTACGGCGGCGCAGCGTATCGTATTTACGCTACGCCGCCGCAACTTACAGGAGCAAGTGCAGTATTCACAAAGCACTTGCTCCGTAAGTCGCGGCGGCGTAGCGTAAATGGGGCCGGCGTAAGCGCGAGTAATTCAAATGTGGAGGGGGGCGTGTTTTATGTAAATGTATGATGACCTGACGTGATTGACGTCATGCGCCGTCCGTGTACATATCCCAGTGTGCATTGCTTCCAAGTACGGCGCAACAACGTATTGGTTTCGACGTGAACGTAAATTACGTCCAGCCCTATTTGTGAACGACTTACGCAAACGACGTAAATAATTCAAATTTCGAAGCGGGAACGACGTCCATACTTATCATTGGCTGGGCCTCCTAATAGCAGGAGCAACCTTACGCAGAAAAAGGCTTTTACGCAAACGACGTAAAAAACTACCACCGGGCGCACGTAAGTTTGTGAATCGGCGTATCTAGGTAATTTGCATATTCTACCCCGAAAACAACCGCAGCGCCCCTAGCGGCCAACGTAATATTGCACACAATTCTACGCCGCCGCATTCAAGTTACGTCGGCGGAGGAAGCCTATTTTTTTAGCGTATCTGCCTTGGAGAATCGGCGTAACGATACGCGGGCGCGGATTTCAAATTACGGCGGCGTATCTGGAGATACGCCGCCGTAAAAGGTACGTGAATCTACCCCCATCTCTCTACAGATGTGTTTTTGTCCTTTTTTTTTTTTCTACGCCCCCCTTTTACCCTGTACAGCCCCCCTTTTACCCTGTACAGCCCCCCTTTTACCCCGTACAGCCCCCCTTTTACCCCGTACAGCCCCCCTTTTACCCTGTACAGCCCCTCTCTTTACCCTGTACACCTCTTTGCAGCCATGAGCATGAAGCCGTACCGTGATAAAGATTTTTCTCATGCTGTAATGGAAATGCCCCGTGTATTTATATCACCCTCGTGGGTTGTAATCTGCTTTGTTCCAGCGAGTGGCAGGGAAGATGGCACTGAGGGCGTGTGGATTAATCCTCTTCCGGAAAGTTCCACCGGCGAGCGACATCGAATTCCTCTTACTGCAGACTTCTTATGGGACACATCACTGGACTCCACCCAAAGGTACCCGCCGTGGGCTGCTACAGCTGCTGTTCTATCTCTATTACATATCGGTCCCTTTTATTTTTAGGCAGACTTTCCTGATAAAGCGGAGAATCGCTCGCAGTGACAGTGTTCAAGTGGGGGCTCCATGCCCACAGTAAAACCTATACGTGTATCTAAACCCAAGAACAAACATTTATTGTATTGCACCTTGCCGGTCCTTAGATGTGGTGGCTGCATTCGTTTTAATTTCTTTTTCTGAAAACCACAGAAAATACCTGTAGATCCTACCAGAAATTCAGTGTCCTTGTAACCTCCTGTGGACTGAACTGAAATCTGAAGGAATCTGGGGGCCCCAAGCAAAATGGACATGAAGGCCCCCCAATTCCCGCACGCACGCAAAGCCCCCCCCCCCCCCCCATGTTTTTTTTTTTTACTCTCACCTCCCTTTATTTTATTTTATTCCGTCCCCCCTCCCTATGTTCTTTTTACTCCCTCCCCACCCCCCACTGGGTCCGTACCGCGCAGCAGGAGATTCAGTTTCCTGTTCCTGGCCGGACTGACAAGAAGTGCACACTGAGTGCTCACTTCCTGTCAGTCCGGCCAGGAAGTGAGCACTCAATGTGCACTTCCTGTCAGAGTCCAGCCGGGAACAGGAAACTGAATCTCCTGTACTGCGCGGTACCCGGCCGGAGTCCAGACTGACAGGAGGAAGGTAGAGGAAGCTCGGCCACGCTACAGAGAGGGGGAAATGACGACTCGAGGCAGCAGTGCTGCAGGCTCTCTATAGAGCGCTCAGGCGGCTGCAGCATATAGGAAGCTTAACGCGGCAAGGGCCCTGTTTGGAGCCCCAGGCCAGCTCAGGGGACGCAAGCAAATTGCTTGGTTTGCTTGCCCTGTAGCGACGGGCTGCTCTGCAGTGTAGTTGAGCATCATGGGAAATGTAGTTCCAAAACATCTGGGGTGCCAAGGTTCCCCATCACTGGCCTAAGGTGAGAACACTAGATATAGCGAGAGAGCGGTGTCACTCTTTGAACAGGAAGTTCAATACTGGCAGGATCACCAGGTGGAAAGACTGAAAAAAATAAATAAATAATGCTATCACCAGGACTGGTAAGCCGCCATATATTACATTTTTTTTGGGGGGGGGGGGGGGTTAGTTTTGAATCCCAAATGAACTTTTAATTTAAGTCACCTAAATACATTCCAGGTTCACTTCAAAACCGGGCACTTTTACCCCCTTCCTGCCCATGCCAATTTTCAGCTGTCATCGCTGTCACACTTTGAATGACAATTGCGCGGTCATGCAACACTGTTTTTATAATTTATTTTTATTTTTTTACACAAATATAATTTTTCTTTTGGTGCTATTTAATCACCACTGGGTTCTATTTTTTTTTTGCTAAAAAATGAAAAAGACCAAATATTGGGGAGAGAAGTTTCTCTTTGTTTTTGTTATATAACATTTTGCAAATAAGTAATTTTTTTCTTCTTTACTGATGAGGCTGTACTGATGGGCACGGATGAGAGTGAACTGATGGGCACTGGTAATCTGCACTGATAAGCATGGATTAGGCTGTCACAGATGAGGTTGCACTGATGGGCACTAGTATTCTGCACTGATGAAGCTGCAGAGCAGACAACTCCTGCATCTTTGATTTGTTGCTCTATACATCAAATAATCTCAAGCTTTATATATTGGAGGCGACAACTCCCGACACCTGCTCTATGTATTGGTGACAACCCCCGGCGCCCACTCTACGCATTGGTGGCGACAACTCCAGATGCTCACCATACCTATATCAGAGATGAGACAACTCCTGATGCCCACCCTATCAGAGGTGACAACTCCTGATGCCCACCCTACATATCAATTCCTGGTGCCCAATTTACGCATTGGTGATGACAACTCCTGATGCCCACCCTACCTATATCAGCGGTGACAACTCCTGATGCCCACCCTACCTATATCAGCGGTGACAACTCCTGATGCCCACCCTACCTATATCAGCGGTGACAACTCCTGATGCCCACCCTTTTAGAGATGACAACTCCTGATGCCCACCCTACCTATATCGGCGGTGACAACTACTGATGCCCACCCTATCAGAGGTGACAACTCCTGATGCCCACCCTTCATATCAATTCCTGGTGCCCAATTTACGCATTGGTGATGACAACTCCTGATACCCACTCTATGTATCAGAGGAGACAACTCCTGCATCTTGTGGCCCTGCTGCAGAGTGCACTGGTAATCTACACTGAGTCGGTGGCAATGATGGGCACTGATAAGCTGCTCTGATTGGCACTGATGATCAGTGCCCTGATTATCAGTGTAAACAATTCACTGACAATCTTGCCAGTTAACAGCTCTCCTTTCTTCCCACATACACAGCGTGGGAGGAAAGGACAGCCGATAACCTGTAAGTCTGTTTACATGGGAGGAAACCGGAGTGCCCCGGAGGAAACCCACGCAGGCACAGGGAGAACATGCAAACTCCAGGCAGATGGTGTCGTGGTCGGGATTCGAACCAGCGACCCTTTCGCTGCTAGGTGAAAGTGCTACTCACTACACCACTGTTCTGAACCTCAAAGGATTTCTGCTGCTGTTCCAAAATAATTTATGTGGAGATGCGTGCACGCTGGAAGAAAACGCACTGGACATCTGCTCAGCACAGCCACTTCCTTATCTCTCCTTTATTACAGGCAGTGCCAAGCTCTTTTACACACGGCACGATAAAGCGTACGTCACTATTAGTAAATGTTATCCGTCTAAAAGGCACATCTGATTGGCTGGAGCTTGTTCGTCACTCGTTCAACCTCCTCTTTTCCTCATTCTTCTAATGCGTGGGTAGTAGGGGGTAGGCGCCATCTTTAGCTTCTCCAGTCATCTCGATGGCAGGGGGTGTTACTAGAGACCATCTTGAGTAAGGACTTTATGAAAGCAGTTTTACATATATACACAAAGTAGAATATAGACTGTATAGAAAAGATGCATAGAAACATGTATACACATAAGAAAATATGATTTTTTTTTTATTAGGGATGTACCGATGTATCGGCGGCCGATACGTATCGGCGGCCGATACATATCGGCCGAATACGGCTGTTTTGGGGAAATGCCGAAACAACTTAAAAATTGCCGATAATGACTAGTGGTGCAACGCGGGATTGCAGAGCGGTAAAACACACAATGGGGCGGATTCAGTAAGCAATTGCGTCTGCATAACCATAGTTACGCAGCGCAATTGCTTAGTTGCGCCGGCGTAACGACTTTTCTGTATTCAGAAAGCTCGTTATGCCGACTGCAGCCTAAGATATGACTGGCATAAGGCTCTTATGCCGTCGTATCGTAGGCTGCATTCTTACGATGGCCGCTAGGTGGCGTTCCCGTAGTGGTCAGCGTAGAGTATGCAAATTGCATACTAACGCCGATTCACAACCGTACGCGCGCCCTACGTACGTAGTTTACGTCGTTTACGTTCGTCGGGTTCCGCGTAAGGCTGCTCCTGCTATTGGCAGGGGCAGCCAATGCTAAGTATACCCGTCGTTCCCGCGTTGCGATGTTTGAAAATTACGTCGTTTGCGTAAGTGAATGGTGCTGGACGCCTTTTACGTTCACGTTGAAGCAAATGATGTCCTTGCGACGTCATTTGCCGCAATGCACGTCGGGAAAGTTTCCCGACGGAGTATGCGCACTACGTTCGGCGCGGGAACGCGCCTAATTTAAATGATCCACGGAATCATTTAAATTACGCGCCCTTACGCCGGGCAGTTTTAAGGAGCGCCCACGCAAATTACGTAGCTACTGCTTCATGAATGAAGCGTAGCGCAGGTAATTTACAGAGGTGCAGCGTTAAAACGGTACGCTGCGCCTCCGTAAGAGGGCACAAGTCGTACCTGAATCCACCCCAATGAAATTGTCTCCGCTCTGCTCGCACACAGCCCCGCCCGCTCCTAACCCCACGCTGTGATAGACAGTGTGATGCAATTGCCTATATATGCTCCAGTTTAATTCTCCCTGCTAATTTAATGCTGTGGGTTAGAGGTAACAGGTGTTCATGTGTGACTCCTCTCTCTCTGTAAAGACTGTTCATATGTTAAATAAGGCTAGCTTTTGAAAGGCCTTTAATTGTGTGACAACGCTGTCTACAACCTAGTGATGCTCAGAGGTGTTAATAGGTGTCAAACTGGATGCAGACGAAACGTCTGCCTAAGAAACTCAAGTGTGTGAAGGTGGTTTGTTATGCTGTTTAAGGAATGTGCAGTGATTAGACATGATGATTATCAGTCGGTGCCGACCTGTCTAGAATGTTTTAGTAATTAGCCTTAGTGTGTGATTAGGGGGGGTGGAGATGTCATTGTTGCTTCAATGTCTTGGACTGTATAAAAAGCTGAGAAGAAAACCATTAAAGTGTGTGTTGTTCCAGCAGTAAGCTTGTCTCATGTGTAGCTTTCTGGGCGACTCCAGGAATATCCCTCCTCGTGGAATATTAGGGTGATTTTCGTTATGGGAAGAAGGGAAGACTTTGACGGGGATATCATTGTAATACCGTCACAACTGGTTGTCAGCAGCGGGATTTTCCCTTCTATTCCCCTTTACACCCGGATTCCAAGCAGACACTGGAAGAACTACTGGAAGTTCGTGGAAGGATTGCTAGCAACAAAACCAAGCGGGTCATCATAGCAGAATTAATGGAGCTAGACCAGGAGGACGGGATTGCAGCAACGCCAGCAGTACAAGAGATGGAGACACCAGTGATTCAGGAGGAGGAATCGCCAGCCAACAAAGTAATGAGAGAGAAGCTAGCATGGTTCGGTCCGAACCCAACGGCGGATGTGGTGCTGAAAGTGATGGACCTGTTAGCGGAGGAGGCTAAACAAATAAGAGACGCAAAGCTACAGGAGGCTAAACAAATAAGAGACGCAGAGCTACAGTTAAAACTGGCAGCAGTCCAACAAGCAGCCGCACATTCTCCAAACAGTGAGTACAGCACAGCAGACACAAGGAAGATTCCGTTTAGCGCTTTTAAAGCTTTTGATGAAAAGGACTGTGAGATTGATAACTACCTGGCAGATTTTGAGAGACAATGTAACCCGCACCGAATAGCTAGAAGAGAGTGGGTTGCAATATTGTCAGGCAAACTGTCAGGCAAAGCTTCTGATGCTTTCCGGACCGTGCCAGATCAGGATATCCATAGCTACGCCCGGGTTAAAGAAGTGCTCCTGGCTCGTTATGCAGTAACCCCAGAGTCCCACCGACAGAAGTTCAGGGACTCACGCAAAACCACGAAAGACTCTTACGCGGAATGGGCATGCCAGTTGTCCCTGTCGGCCTCTAACTGGGCTAACAGCAGCCAGGCCACCACCGCAGAGGACATTTTGCAACTAATGCTCCTGGAGCAATTTTACAATCACATCCAGACGGACGTCAAAGACTGGGTGAGAGATCGCAGGCCCATGACTCTACCAGAGGCCGCGAAGTTGGCGGATGAATATGCGGATACTCGCAAGACGAACCAGGTCACACCACAGGAACAACCTCCACGACCAACGGTGCCCTCACACCCACCAACCGCTAGATACCAACCTCCTAACAGACCGGTGACATCTAGCCCTCGCTATCCATGCCAGGAGGACAACGAACAACGCTGCTTCCGGTGCAAACAGTTGGGTCACTTCAAGCAGAATTGCCCCCTGAATGACAACACCAGGTCAAATTGGTCTCAACCTGGGTACCGCCCACCAGCAGCAGCCCATTGTGTAGACTCGGCTTGAGATCCCCAGGAGCTGGGTCGGGAAGAACCATTGGGCACCCCTTACGGAGCCCTCATGGTACAATCTGTTATTACGGACAACAGGGAACACCATTGTCAGCTGGTCATGGGCGCCAGCCCTGAGCCGGAGGGGCCCTGGAGGGAGCTGGGCAGAAAGAGGCACCGCCGGCCACCCTCCAAGAAGAGGTCCTGGAAGCCGTATAACAAGCTGACCTGGGAGGAGAAGAAGCGACTGGAGGAGAGGGAGTCGCAGGGGGCGTCCCAGATGCGGGCCGAAATGTTCGCCAAGGGCCCACCGGTGGCCCCTTACACCACCACCCAGTTCCTGATGATGATGAAGGACCACGTGGAGAGCCTGCAGGACATGAGCAAGCAGGAGCTGATCCGTGAGTACATGGAGCTGGAGGAGTGCATAATCCGCATGGAGGAGGAGAACAACCACCTGAGGTCACAGCAGGCTGACCCCCCCAGGCTCCATGAACTGGAGATGGAGCTGGAGAAGCTCAAAGAGGAGAACCGGCGGCTGCGGAGGGAGCAGAGGGTGGCTGACCCTATGGGGCACTGATCCCCCCCCCCCCCGGACTCTGAGCACCAGTGCTACAGCATTTCAACACATATAACTTTTTCTTTTTATGAATCTCCTGTGATTGTCACTTCAGAGCCATAACCTGCCCCCTCCCATAGCGGGACACCTAGATGGCGGCGCACAGACCCATTCGCCGTCTTCACACTGACTTCTGGTGACTCTGCAGATCGCACAAAGACTTGGGGACTGACCGGCGTGTGATCTGACGACCCGGTGACATACCTAAGTCGGAAGCAGTTGCCAAGGGAGGTCAGTCACGCCAAACGGAGTTAACCTCGGACTGAAAGCTCTGAACCCGTCAACCCTACTGGACCAGGGAAGGTCCAACCGGGTTTGCCGGAGCAGGGAGAAAAAGGGGGGCCATTGTGATGCAATTGCCTATATATGCGCCAGTTTAATTCTCCCTGCTAATTTAATGCTGTGGGTTAGAGGTAACAGGTGTTCATGTGTGACTCATCTCTCTCTGTAAAGACTGTTCATATGTTAAATAAGGCTAGCTTTTGAAAGGCCTTTAATTGTGTGATAACGCTGTCTACAACCTAGTGATGCTCAGAGGTGTTAATAGGTGTCAAACTGGATGCAGACGAAACGTCTGCCTAAGAAACTCAAGGGTGTGAAGGTGGTTTGTTGTTATGCTGTTTAAGGAATGTGCAGTGATTAGACATGATGATTATCAGTCGGTGCCGACCTGTCTAGAATGTTTTAGTAATTAGCCTTAGTGTGTGATTCGGGGGGTGGAGATTTCATTGTTGCTTCAATGTCTTGGACTGTATAAAAAGCTGAGAAGAAAACCATTAAAGTCTGTGTTGTTCCAGCAGTAATCTTGTCTCATGTGTGGCTTTCTGGGCGATTCCAGGGATATCCCTCCTCGTGGAATATTGGGGTGATTTTCGTTATGGGAAGAAGGGAACGTTGACGGGGATATCATCGTAATACCGTCACAGACAGAATACGGGTCTAATGCTGAGATGTGTTCTGTCTATCACAGCGTGGGGTTAGGAGGAGGCGGGGCTGTGTGCGAGCAGCGTGGAGACAGTTTCAGCATACGGGCGGTGAGTTGCTTTCTTTTCTAGTAGAACATGTGTGCACTGTGCAGCCATCCGTCCTTCCCCCCCCAAATCTCCCTCGGCTGGCTCTATCTTCGGCACTCTGTTCCCCCCCCCCCCCGGCTGCCTAGTCTGGCTCCTTTTCCTGCCGCCAATGTACTCCTGTTTTTGGAGGTGACAGGGTTAATAAAGAGAACCTGTCACCTCCAATTGCTATCACACAGGGAATTATTTTCTCCTGTGTGATAGCAATAAAGTTAAGTGTAAAAAAAAAAAAAATTAAATTAATAAAATAAGTAGTTAAAAAGTATAGAATAAGAAAAATAATATTAAAAATAAGAAAATTATACAAAAATAAAAAAAGTAAAATGACAAGCTACAAAAAAAAAAAAAGTGATAAAGTAATAAAAAAAAGAAACAAGAGGCGGCAATTGGGGGACAGTGATAGGATGCTCCACACATTTTTGATTAAAAAAAAAAAAAAAGAAGTCCTTTTCGGTTTCGGCCTGACATTTTTTTTTTTTATTTCGGTTTCGTTTCGGTTCTGAAATTTCCATTTCGGTGCACCTCTAATTTTTATGATTATGACATTCCTTCACATCGGTTCATATTAATAGCACCAGAATAGATAAAAAAAAAAAAAAAAGACACAACAATTTTTATTGCTCTACTGTAGGGCTGGGCGATTTTGAGCAAAAAAAAAATCTGCGATTTAAAAAAAAAAAAAAAAACTTGATTGACAAATCGTATCAAGGTTTCTATTAAAAAAAAATCCTGATGGACACAGTGCTGGCAGGAGTTTTTAGGCGAGGCCGCGGCTTCGGCCTAGTACGCCACGATCCTGGGAAAAGGCCGCGGCCTCGCCTAAAAATTCCTGCCCGCTCTCGCCACGATCCTGGGAAAAAGATGCGGCTTCGGCCTGGTCTGCGGCGTCCGGCCTCGTGGCCTTTTCCCAGGATTGCGGTGAGCTGGGGGCAGGATTTTTTAGGCCAGGCTTCGGCCTTGTCCGCTGGGCGCCGGTCCTATGAAATAAAATCGATTTTGTCAAAATCGGATTCGATTTTTCCCTTGCAACTCGATTCAGATTTGAAATCAAATTTTTTTTTTTTTTCCCTAGCCCTACTCTACTGTGAGTCATGGTCTGCTGTAATGGAGGTGGCGATGGGTTGTCATTGAAAATAATTGGCATTGCAATGCGCTATTGTACATAATGGGGTAGATTCAGGTACCTTTTGCAGCGGCGGCGTATCTCCAGATACGCTGCCGTAATTTGAATTCCGCGCCCGCGTAGCGTTACGCCGATTCACAAAGGCAGTTACGCTGTAAAAATAGGCTTCCTCCACCGACGTAACTTGATTGCGGCAGCGTAGAATTGTGTGCAATATAACTTTTGCCGCTAGGGGGCACTTCCGTTGTTGTTGGCGTAGAATATGCTAATTTCCTAGATACGCCGATTCACAAACGTACGTGCGCCCGGCGTTCGTTTTTTACATCGTTTGCGTTGAGGCTTTTTCGGCGTAAGGCTGCTCCTGCTATTAGGAGGCGCAGCCAATGTTAAGTATGGACGTCGCTGATTTGAAAAAATTAAGTAAGTCGTCCGTGAATGGCGCTGGACGCCATTTACGTTCACGTCGAAACCAATGACGTCCTTGCGACGTCATTTACCGCAATGCACGTCGGGAAATTTTAGGGACGGTGCATGCGCAGTACGTTCGGCGCGGGTACGCGCCTAATTTAAATGATCCACGCCCCCTACGGGATCATTTGAATTACGCGCGCTTACGCCGGCCCCTTTTACGATACGTCACAGCAAATTACAGAGCAATTGCTTTGTGAATACAGCGTTTGCTCCTGTAATTTACGGCGGCGTAGCGTAAAGACGATACGCTGCGCCGCCGTATCAGTGCGCGCCCCTACCTGAATCCACCCCGATGTATATTATGCAAGTCATTTTTGTGGCCAGCTCTGTATTTTGAATCCAACGTGTCTCTACAGGTGTTGATCGCGCTGTCGTTTATATTTCAGGCCACGTGGACCCTGGTGAGGATGACATGACTACGGCTCTGCGGGAAACTGAAGAAGAGGCGGGCCTACACGCCGGCCAGTTCACCGTGGTGGACGGATTTCGTAAGGAATTAAATTACAACGTCAAAAACAAAGCAAAGACTGTCATCTACTGGCTGGCGGAGCTGAGAGACCCCGGCGCACAAGTGAAACTCTCCCATGAGCATCAAGACTTCCGCTGGCTGCCGCTACGAGAGGCCTGTGAATTCTCGGGGTATCAGGATATGCAGGACACACTGAACGATGCCTATCGATTCCTGCAGGGGGACCCCAAACAATGAGCCAGCCTCCAGCAACTCTTCCTTTGCAGTGGCTGGGTCAATAAAGCTGAAGCTTATTATTCCCCCCAATCAACATGCTAATGAAAATGATGATTAAAAACCTTTCCATTTTAATTTTAGATGTTCTTTTTGACCCAAGGTGTCACCACTAGGTCTGTTTGCTCCTCTAGGCAACGCAGGCAGATTAGGGCTGGTGGGAGGGGTTGGCGGGGTGCTGTACATAGCTTCTTGGAAACATCACAGTACTCCCCTCGAGAGTCCTTGGCTCTGATGCAAGCAGTGGGCGGGCTTTTGGGAGAAGTTGTTTAACCGCTTAAGACCCGGGCCAAAATGCAGGTAAAGGACCAGGCCCCTTTTTGCGATTCGGCACTGCGTCGCTTTAACAGACAATTGCGCGGTCGTGCGACGTGACTCCCAAACAAAATTGTCGTCCTTTTTTCCCCACAAATAGAGCTTTTTTTTGGTGGTATTTGATCACCTCTGCGGTTTTTATTTTTTGCGCTATAAACAAAAATAGAGCGACAATTTTGAAAAAAATGCAATATTTTTTACTTTTTGCTATAATAAATATCCCCCAAAAACATATATAACGTTTTGTTTTTTTCCTCAGTTTAGACCGATACGTATTCTTCTACCTATTTTTGGTTAAAAAAAAAATCGCAATAATCGTTTATCGGTTGGTTTGCGCAAAATTTATAGCGTTTACAAAATAGGGGATAGTTTTATTGCATTTTTATTTTTTTTACTACTAATGGCGGCGATCAGCGTTTTTTTTTTTTTTTTTTTTTTTCGTGACTGCGACATTATGGCGGACACATCGGACAATTTTGACAAATTTTTGGAACAATTGTCATTTTCACAGCAAAAAATGCATTAAAAATGCATTGTTTACTGTGAAAATGACAATTGCAGTTTGGGAGTTAACCACAAGGGGGCGCTGAAGGGGTTAAGTGTGACCTCATCTGTGTTTCTAACTGTAGGGGGGTGTGGCTGTAGGTGTGACGTCATCGATTGTGATTCCCTATATTAGGGAACACACGATCGATGACGGCGCCACAGTGAAGAACGGGGAAGCTGTGTTTACACACACCTCTCTCCGTTCTTCAGCTTCGGGGACCGATCGCGGGACTCCAGCGGCGATCGTGTCTGCGAGTCCCACGGTCACGGAGCTTGGGACCGGGTTCACGGGCGCGCGACCCACGGCTGGGCATTTAACAATCATGTACAGGTATGTGATTGTGCCCAGCCGTGTTATTCTGCCGACGTATATCGGCGTTAGGCGGTCCTTAAGTGGTTAAATATTAAAATGCCTTGATGTGTGTCAGTTCAAGGGGGTGGACATTCCCAGGCAAGATGGATTTGCATGCAGACCAGTTAAAGGGGTGCTCTGATAGGGACATCTGATGTAAAGGAGGACTCTGATGGGGGTCACCTGATGTAAAGGAGGTCTCTGATGGGGGGTCACCTGATGTAAAGGAGGTCTCTGATGGGGGGTCACCTGATGTAAAGGAGGTCTCTGATGGGGGTCACCTGATGTAAAGGAGGTCTCTGATGGGGGTCACCTGATGTAAAGGAGTTCTCTGATGGGGGTCACCTGATGTAAAGGAGTTCTCTGATGGGGGTCACCTGATGTAAAGGAGGTCTCTGATGGGGGTCACCTGATGTAAAGGAGGTCTCTGATGGGGGGTCACCTGATGTAAAGGAGGTCTCTGATGGGGGGTCACCTGATGTAAAGGAGGTCTCTGATGGGGGTCACCTGATGTAAAGGAGGTCTCTGATGGGGGTCACCTGATGTAAAGGAGGTCTCTGATGGGGGGTCACCTGATGTAAAGGAGGTCTCTGATGGGGGTCACCTGATGTAAAGGAGGTCTCTGATGGGGGGTCACCTGATGTAAAGGAGGTCTCTGATGGGGGGTCACCTGATGTAAAGGAGGTCTCTGATGGGGGTCACCTGATGTAAAGGAGGACTCTGATGGGGGTCACCTGATGTAAAGGAGGTCTCTGATGGGGGTCACTTGATGTAAAGGAGTTCTCTGATGGGGGTCACCTGATGTAAAGGAGGTCTCTGATGGGGGTCACCTGATGTAAAGGAGGACTCTGATGGGGGTCACCTGATGTAAAGGAGGTCTCTGATGGGGGTCACTTGATGTAAAGGAGTTCTCTGATGGGGGTCACCTGATGTAAAGGAGGACTCTGATGGGGGTCACCTGATGTAAAGGAGGTCTCTGATGGGGACATTGAGGCCCGGATTCAGAAACAACTTACGACGGCGTATCTCCAGATACGCCGTCGTAAGTCTGAATCCGGGCCGTCGTATCTCGGCGCCTGATTCAAAGAATCAGATACGCCAGAATTTGTCTAAGATACGACTGACGTAAGTCTCCTTACGCCGTCGTATCTTAGTTGCATATTTACGCTGGCTGCTAGGGGCGCTTCCGTAGATTTACGCGTAGAATATGCAAATGAGCTAGATACGCAGATTCACGAACGTACTTGCGCCCGGCGCATTGATATACGTCGTTTACGTAAGGCGTATGACCGCCGTAAAGTTACCCCTGCTATATGAGGCGCAGGCAATGTTAAGTATGGACGTCGGAACAGCGGCGAAGTTTACGTCGTTTGCGTAAGTCGTACGCGAATAGGGCTGTGCGTAAGTTACGTTCACGTCAAAAGCATTGAGTATTTGCGACGTGATTCTGAGCGTGCGCACTGGGATACGTCCATGGACAGCGCATGCGCCGTTCGTTCGGCCCCTCATTTGCATGGGGTAACGGTTCATTATAATAAAGCACGCCCACTGCCAACCTACTTTGAATTACGCGGGCTTACGCCGGCCCATATACGCTACGCCGCCGTAACTTTGGGCGCAAGTTGTTTCTGAATACGGAACTCGCCACTCTAAATTACGGGCGGCGTAGCGTATATGAGATGCGCTACGCCCGCATAAAGTTGCGTGATTCTTTCTTAATTCGGGGGCCCTAATGTAAAGGGGGACTCTGATGGGGACATCAAATGTAAAGGGGGACTCTGATGGGGACATCTAATGTAAAGGAGGACTCTGATGGGGATATCTAATGTAAAGGAGGACTCTGATGGGGATATCTAATGTAAAGGAGGACTCTGATGGGGACATCTAATGTAATGGAGGACTCTGATGGGGGTCACCTCATGTAAAGGGAGACTCTGATGGGGACATCTAATGTCAAGAAATACTCTGATGGGGGTCACCTCATGTAAAGGGAGACTCTGATGGGGACATCTAATGTAAAGGAGGACTCTGATGGGGGTCACCTGATGTAAAGGAGGACTCTGATGGTGACATCAAATGTAAAGGGGGACTCTGATGAGGACATGTAATGGAGGACTCTGATGGGGGTCACCTGATGTAAAGGAGGACTCTGATGGGGGTCTCCTCATGTAAAGGGGGACTCTGATGGGGACATCTAATGTAAAGAGACTCTGATGGGGGTCACCTCATGTAAAGGAGGACTCTGATGGGGGTCACCTCATGTAAAGGGGGACTCTGATGGGGACATCTAATGTAAAGGAGGACTCTGATGGGGGTCACCTCATGTAAAGGGAGACTCTGATGGGGACATCTAATGTAAAGAGACTCTGATGGGGGTCACCTCATGTAAAGGGGGACTCTGATGGGGACATCTAATGTAAAGGAGGACTCTGATGGGGGTTACCTGATGTAAAGGAGGACTCTGATGGTGACATCAAATGTAAAGGGGGACTCTGATGGGGACATCAAATGTAAAGAGGGACTCTAATGGGGACATCTAATGTAAAGGGGGACTCTGATGTAAAGGCGGACCCTGATGGGAGGACTCTGAGGACACCTGATTCATAGGGGGATGCTGATGGGGATACCTGATGTAAAGGGGATGCTTCTGCTGTAAAGGGGGACTCTGATTGGGTCACCTGATGTAAAGGGGGTCTCTAATGAGGACACCTTATGTTAAGTGTTTGTTTTTTATTTTACTTGAAATGTGGATGTGTTTGGCCTACTGTGATGGGCACAGCGAGGCTGCAATTGATAGGGCACAGCGAGGCTGCAATTGATAGGGCACAGCGAGGCTGCAATTGATAGGGCACAGCGAGGCTGCAATTGATGGGCACAGCGAGGCTGCAATTGATGGGCGCAGCGAGGCTGCAATTGATGGGCGCAGCGAGGCTGCAATTGATGGGGCACAGCGAGGCTGCAATTGATGGGGCACAGCGAGGCTGCAATTGATGGGCGCAGCGAGGCTGCAATTGATGGGCACAGTTTTAGCTAGCAGTAATCTTACATAATCGCCTGATAAACGCCTATGTACATTCCTACATAACTAACGGTTTAATTTTTCAGTTTTTTTGCACCCCCCCCAGTCGCCACCGATGCAGATTGATATGATATCACACAATTAATGTGGTGGACGTTACAATTTTGGGGAACGTTTATATTGTGCTTGGATGCTGCATTCTATTCACTTTTATGTTTTTGTATTATATTCGCCATTCTTAAAGGGATAGTGCTACACATTTATTTATTTTTGTGTACGTGTGTGGGGGGTATCTGTGGATACTAGTGGAAGCAGCCATCTTTGACATTGGCCCAGATTCAGAGAGCAATTGCGCCTGCGTAACCATAGTTACGCAGCGCAATTGCTGACTTGCTCCGGCGTAGCGAATGCTCCTGATTCAGGAACATCGTAACGCCGACTGCAGCCTAAAATCTGCGTGGCATAAGGCTCTTATGCCACGCATTTCTTAGGCTGCATTCTTGCGATGACCGCTAGGGGGCGCTCCCATTGTGCTCAGTGTATAGTATGCAAATTGCATACTGACAACGATTCACAATGTTGCGCGGGCCCTGCGTATGCAAGTTACGGAGTTTCCGTACGGCGTCTTTAGCGTAAGGCTGCCCCTTCTAATAGCAGGGGCAACCAATGCTAAAGTATACCCGTCGTTCCCGCGTCGTGAAATTTGAATTTCACGTCGTTTGCGTAAGTGATTCGTGAATGGCATGGACACCATTCACGTTCACTTGGAAGCAAATGACGTCCTTGCGACGTCATTTGCCGCAATGCACGTCGGGAAAGTTTCCCGACAGAACATGCGGTCTACGCGGGAGCGCGCCTAATTTAAATGATTCCTGCCCCCTACGGGATCATTTACATTAGGCGCCCTTACGCAGGGCAATTTTAAAGAGCGCACACGCAATTTACGGAGCTCCTGCTCCGTGAATCGTGCGCAGCGCAGTAAATTTGCGGGGGCGCAGGGCAAAAACGCTGCCCTGTGCCTCCGTAAAAAAGGGGCAAATTCTACCTGAATCTGGGCCATTGATAATAAACTTTTTAGGCTGGTGTATATATTTTTGTACATTATTGTGATGTTTTGTTATTTGCATCGGCGCAGAGTTCACTAATGGCCCGTACACACGATCAGAAAATCAGATGGAAAAATACTGCTTTTGACGCGATCGTACGATAATCGGATTGTTAGTACAGAACTTTCCAGAGCCGATCACGACAGTTCATCCGATATTATTCGATCGGACAAGCATGAAAAATTTCCTCATACGATACCAGATTGTGCGGTTTTCGATTAGGGCCCTTTCACACTGGTGCTTTTTTTTCGCGGTAAAAATAGCGCTATTAAAACGTTCCCCATGCCCCTCTCCATTGAAATGAATTAAAAACGTGGTAAAATCGCGGTGTTTTACCGCGATTTTAACGCTGCGTTTTTACAGCGGTTTTTAATTAATTTCAATGGAGGGGGCATGGGGAGCGTTTTATGAGCATTTTAATAGCGCTATTTTTACCGCGAAAACGCGGCAAAAACGCACCAGTGTGAAAGGGCCCTTAGTCAGTACAGTTGTCGTCCGAAAATACAATACAAATACATTACAACAAATGACCTCACTTACGGTTTTTATTTTTTTTTGTCGTGCGAGAATTTTCGGGACTTTTTAGTAACCTCAATTTCTACTTGCGACTAGTAAGCAAAAAAAGTCGGACGATCTGTCGTCTGATTTTCGGATCGTGTGTACAGACGGGTCATTAGGCTGGCCATACATGGTCGAATTTCGAAAGAATTTTCTTTTTAACCGCTTGAGCTTCGGAGGATTTGGCTGCCAAATGACCGGGCCACTTTTTTTTGCGATTCGGGGCACTGCGTCGCTTTAACTGACAATTGCGCGGTCGTGCGACGTGGCTCCCAACAAAATTGGCATCCTTTTTTTTTTTTTCCACAAATAGAGCTTTCTTTTGGTGGTATTTGATTATAGCGCAAAAAATGAAAAATGCAGAGGTAAACAAAAATAGAGCGCCAATTTTTGGGAAAAAAAAGCAATATTTTACTTTTTGCTATAATAAATATCCCCAAAAAATATTTAAAAAAAAAAACATTTTTTTTTCCCTCAGTTTAGGCCGATACGTATTATTCTTCTACATATTTTTGGTAAAAAAAAAATCGCAATAAGCGTTTATTGATTGGTTTGCGCAAAAGTTATAATGTCTACAAAATAAGGGATATATTTATGGCATTTTTATTAATACATAAATATATATAAAATATATATATATATATATAATTTTTTTTTTACTAGTAATGTGTACAGTGATGTGTTTTTTTTATTTTTTTTTGTTTTTTTTTTTATTTAATTTTTTTTATTATTATGGCGGACACATCAGACACTTTTCACACCGTTTTGGGACCATTGCCATTTATACAGCGATCGGTGCTATAAAAATCCACTGATTACTGTGTAAATGACACTGGCAGGGAAGGGGTTAACCACTAAGGGGCGATCAAGGGGTTAAGTATGTCCTAGGGAGTGATTCTAACTGTGTGGGGGATGGGGCTACATGTGGCACGACAGTGGCCACTGCTCCCGATGACAGGGAGGAGATTAGTGTCCTGTCACAAGGCAGAACAGGGAGATGCCTTGTTTACACAGGCATCCCCCGTCCTGTAGCCCCATGACACAATCGCGGGACACCGGCGGACATCGAAGTCCATGGGTCTCACGGAGCGCGTGGCAGGGGCACGTGCGCGCCGGTGGCGGCAAATTTAAAGAGGCGTACATGTACGCCCATTTGCCTGTCCGTGCCATTCTGCCGACGTAAACGTTTGTGCGACGGTCGGCAAGTGGTTAAAAATCAGATTTTTCTTTTTCGTGTTTTGTGATCTGATGACGCCACCATTGAGTTCGAAAATCGACCAACCAAGCCTTCGATTTCACCTTGTGTTGCTACAGAATTTTTTTTTCGTGGCTGGGAATCTTCTTTTCTGGAATTTTTGTTTCTTGCACATGCGCATTTCTTTTTTTCGATTACGTTTCTCGCACGATTCTCCTATCCTTGCTTAGAAAATCGTTTTGTTTTTCCAAAAATTTGCAACTTGCTCAAATTCGATGGCCGCACGAAAATCGGCTGTTGCTGCAGCCCACTAATGGTGCAAATTTTGAACGAAAATGCTTAGATAAGATTATCGAAAAGAAAATTCTTTTGGAATTCCACCCTAATGCCCCCGTACACACGGTCCGAAAATCGCACGACAGATTGTCCGACTTTTTCCGCTTAATAGTCGCAATTAGAAATTGATTGGTTACTAAAATTCTCGTACGAGCTCCGTGTGCTGCCTTCCCCCCCCCCCCCCGTGCTCCGTGTGCTGCCTTCTCCCTCCCCCCCGTGCTCCGTGTGCTGCCTTCTCCCCCCCCCCCTGTTCTCCGTGTGCTGCCTTCCCCCCCTCCCCCGTGCTCCGTGTGCTGCCTTCTCCCTCCCCCCGTGCTCCGTGTGCTGCCTTCCCCCCCCCCCCCGTTCTCCGTGTGCTGCCTTCCCCCCCCTCCCCCGTGCTCCGTGTGCTGCCTTCTCCCCCCCCCCCGTGCTCCGTGTGCTGCCTCCCCCCCGTGCTCCGTGTGCTGCCTCCCCCCCCCCCGTGCTCCGTGTGCTGCCTCCCCCCCCGTGCTCCGTGTGCTGCCTTCTCCCCCGCCCCCTATGTGCTGCCTTCTCCCCCCTCCGTGCTCCATGTGCTGCCTCCCCCCCCCCGTGCTCCGTGTGCTGCCTTCTCCCCCCCCCCCCGTGCTCCGTGTGCTGCCTTCTCCCCCCCCCCCCCGTGCTCCGTGTGCTGCCTTCTCCCCCCCCCCCCGTGCTCCGTGTGCTGCCTTCTCCTCCCCCCCCCCCCGTGGTCCGTGTGCTGCCTTCTCTCCCCCCCCCCGTGCTCCGTGTGCTGCCTTCTCTCCCCCCCCCCGTGCTCCGTGTGCTGCCTTCTCTCCCCCCCCCGTGCTCCGTGTGCTGCCTTCTCTCCCCCCCCCCCGTGCTCCGTGTGCTGCCTTCTCTCCCCCCCCCCCCCGTGCTCCGTGTGCTGCCTTCTCCCCCCCCTGTGCTGCCTTCTCCCCCCCCCCGTGCTCTGTGTGCTGCCTTCTCTCCCCCCCCCGTGCTCCGTGTGCTGCCTCCCCCCCCCCCCGTGCTCCGTGTGCTGCCCCCCCCCCCGTGCTCCGTGTGCTGCCTTCTCCCCCGCCCCCTATGTGCTGCCTTCCCCCCCCCCTCCGTGCTCCGTGTGCTGCCTTCTCCCCCCCCCCCGTGGTCCGTGTGCTGCCTTCTCCCCCCCCCCGGTCCGTGTGCTGCCTTCCCCCCCCCCCCGCTCCGTGTGCTGCCTTCCCCCCCTCCCCCGTGCTCCGTGTGCTGCCCTCCCCCCCCCCCGTGGTCCGTGTGCTGCCTTCCCCCCCTCCCCCGTGCTCCGTGTGCTGCCCCCCCCCCCCCCCGTGGTCCGTGTGCTGCCTTCCCCCCCTCCCCCGTGCTCCGTGTGCTGCCTTCTCCCTCCCCCCGTGCGCTGCCTTCCCCCCCCTCCCCCCGTGCTCCGTGTGCTGCCTTCCCCCCCCTCCCCCGTGCTCCGTGTGCTGCCTTCTCCCCCCCCCCCCGTGCTCCGTGTGCTGCCTTCTCCCCCCCCCCCGTGCTCCGTGTGCTGCCTCCCCCCCCCCTGCTCCGTGTTCTGCCTTCTCCCCCCCCCCCGTGCTCCATGTGCTGCCTCTTCTCCTCCCCCCCCCCTGCTCCGTGTGCTGCCTTCCCCCCCCGTGCTCCGTGTGCTGCCTTCTCCCCCCCGTGCTCCGTGTGCTGCCTTCTCCCCCCCGCGTGCTCCATGTGCTGCCTTCTCCCCCCCCCCCCCCGTGCTCCGTGTGCTGCCTTCTCTCTCCCCCCCCGTGCTCCGTGTGCTGCCTTCTCTCCCCCCCCGTGCTCCGTGTGCTGCCCTCTCCCCCCCCGTGCTCCGTGTGCTGCCTTCTCCCCCGCCCCCTATGTGCTGCCTTCTCCCCCCTCCGTGCTCCGTGTGCTGCCTTCTCCCCCCCCCCATGCTCCGTGTGCTGCCTTCTCCCCCCCCCGTGCTCCGTGTGCTGCCTTCTCCCCCCCCCGTGCTCCATGTGCTGCCTCTTCTCCCCCCCCCCCCCCCGTGCTCCGTGTGCTGCCTTCTCTCTCCCCCCCCCCGTGCTCCGTGTACTGCCTTCTCTCCCCCCCCCCCGTGCTCCGTGTGCTGCCTTCTCTCCCCCCCCCCGTGCTCCGTGTGCTGCCTTCTCTCCCCCCCCCCCGTGCTCCGTGTGCTGCCTTCTCTCCCCCCCCCCCGTGCTCCGTGTGCTGCCTTCTCCCCCCCCTGTGCTGCCTTCTCCCCCCCCGTGCTCTGTGTGCTGCCTCCCCCCCCCCCCGTGCTCCGTGTGCTGCCCCCCCGTGCTCCGTGTGCTGCCTTCTCCCCCGCCCCCTATGTGCTGCCTTCTCCCCCCCTCCGTGCTCCGTGTGCTGCCTTCTCTCCCCCCCCCCCGTGCTCCGTGTGCTGCCTTCTCCCCCCCCTGTGGTCCGTGTGCTGCCTCCCCCCCCCCCCCCGCTCCGTGTGCTGCCTTCCCCCCCTCCCCCGTGTGCTGCCTTCTCCCTCCCCCCGTGCGCTGCCTTCCCCCCCCTCCCCCCGTGCTCCGTGTGCTGCCTCCCCCCCCCCCCGTGCTCCGTGTGCTGCCTTCCCCCCCCCCCCCCGTGCTCCGTGTGCTGCCTTCTCCCCCCCCCCCCGTGCTCCGTGTGCTGCCTCCCCCCCCCCCCTGCTCCGTGTTCTGCCTCCCCCCCCCCCCCCGTGCTCCATGTGCTGCCTCTTCTCCCCCCCCCCCCTGCTCCGTGTGCTGCCTTCTCCCCCCCGTGCTCCGTGTGCTGCCTTCTCCCCCCCGCGTGCTCCATGTGCTGCCTTCTCTCCCCCCCCCCGTGCTCCGTGTGCTGCCTTCTCTCCCCCCCCCGTGCTCCGTGTGCTGCCTTCTCTCCCCCCCCGTGCTCCGTGTGCTGCCCTCTCCCCCCCCGTGCTCCGTGTGCTGCCTTCTCTCTATTCATTTTAGCTGAGGCTGCTGAGAAAGGGACTTGGGAATCTGTGTCCTTTAGTCCCTTTCTCTGTCTCAAAGGGGAGATGTCAGAGGTCTGTTAAAACCCCTAATATCTCTCCAAAGACCCCCCCCCCAACAGGTCTGAATGAAATAAAAAAAATTGCAATAAATAATTTAATAAAATGTAAATAATAATAAAAAAAACACACACTCTGATAATTCCCCCCCCCCCCCCCTAAAAAAATTTTAAAAAAATTGTAAAAAAAAATACTGCCATTGTCACATGACATTAAAAAAAAGAATCGGTATTCCGTATCGGCGAGTACTTGAATATCGTACGATCTGGTATCGTATGAGGAACATTTTTGTGAAAATGCTTTGTACTAATGATCCGATTACCGTACGATTCTTTCTCGCGCAACAGTTTTCGTCTGATTTTCGGATCGTGTGTACGGGCCATAAGGCCCCTTTCACACTGCGCAATTTTTGCCGTGATTTCAGGGAACGCCTGTGTAAACTGGAGGTCTATGGACCTCAACTCCCATCACATTCGGACCAAAGTAGTGTAGGGACTACTTTTGCAGTCGCACAGATATGAACGGTACTCATTGGAAATCATGGGGTACGGCTTGTCATGCGACTTTGCAGTCCCAAGTCATGGGACAAGTGTCAAAAGGGACCTAAGGTCAGGGCCGGTGCAAGGATTTTTGCCAATTCAGGCGAAGGTGCATTTTGTCCCCCCCCCCCCCCCCCCCCCGCCAGCACGCACGCATAGCGCCGAAAAAACGTCAGTACCGCTAAAATAGCGGTGCTTTACTGCCGACGCCGCAATGCCCCAGTGTGCTGCTGCGCTGCCTGGCTTTGGGGTTCCCCTAATTGCAAGTCTCCTCTCTGTCTTGTCCTCCACAGAAACCTCACCTCATTTTACATTACACAGCACCGCACCTCTGGACGCCTTTTGCATTACACAGCACCGCACCTCTGGACCCCTTTTACTATACACAGCACCGCACCTCTGGACCCCTTTTACCATACACAGCACCGCACCTCTGGACCCCTTTTACATTACACAGCACCGCACCTCTGGACCCCTTTTACTATACACAGCACCGCACCTCTGGACCCCTTTTACTATACACAGCACCGCACCTCTGGACCCCTTTTACCATACACAGCACCGCACCTCTGGACCCCTTTTACATTACACAGCACCGCACCTCTGGACCCCTTTTACATTACACAGCACCGCACCTCTGGACCCCTTTTACATTACACAGCACCGCACCTCTGGACCCCTTTTACATTACACAGCACCCTGCACCTCTGGACCCCTTTACATTACACAGCACCCTGCACCTCTGGAACCCTTTTACATTATACAGCACCCTGCACCTCTGGACCCCTTTTACATTTTACAGCACCGCACCTCTGGAACCCTTTTGCATTACAAAGCACTGCACCTCTGGAACCCTTTTACATTATACAGCACTCTGGACCCCTTTTACATTACACAGCACCCTGCACCTCTGGACCCCTTTTACATTACACAGCACCGCACCTCTGGACCCCTTTTACATTACACAGCACTCTGCACCTCTGGACCCCTTTTGCATTACACAGCACCGCACCTCTGGAACCCTTTTACATTACACAGCACCGCACCTCTGTACCCCTTTTACATTACACAGCACCCTGCACCTCTGGACCCCTTTTACATTACACAGCACCGCACCTCTGTACCCCTTTTACATTACACAGCACCGCACCTCTGGACCCCTTTTACATTACACAGCACCGCACCTCTGGACCCCTTTTACATTACACAGCACCGCACCTCTGGACCCCTTTTACATTACACAGCACCGCACCTCTGGACCCCTTTTGCATTACACCGCACCTCTGGACCCCTTTTACATTACACAGCACCGCACCTCTGGACCCCTTTTACATTACACAGCACCGCACCTCTGGACCCCTTTTGCATTACACAGCACCACACCTCTGGACCCCTTTTACATTATACAGCACCCTGCACCTCTGGACCCCTTTTGCATTACACAGCACCACACCTCTGGACCCCTTTTACATTACACAGCACCCTGCACCTCTGGAACCCTTTTACATTACGCAGCACCCTGCACCTCTGGACCCCTTTTACATTACACAGCACCCTGCACCTCTGGACCCCTTTTACATTACACAGCACCCTGCACCTCTGGACCCCTTTTACATTACACAGCACCGCACCTCTGGACCCCTTTTACATTACACAGCACCGCACCTCTGGACCCCTTTTGCATTACACAGCACCACACCTCTGGACCCCTTTTACATTATACAGCACCCTGCACCTCTGGACCCCTTTTGCATTACACAGCACCACACCTCTGGACCCCTTTTACATTACACAGCACCCTGCACCTCTGGAACCCTTTTACATTACGCAGCACCCTGCACCTCTGGACCCCTTTTACATTACACAGCACCCTGCACCTCTGGACCCCTTTTACATTACACAGCACCGCACCTCTGGACCCCTTTTACATTACACAGCACCGCACCTCTGGACCCCTTTTACATTACACAGCACCGCACCTCTGGACCCCTTTTGCATTATACAGCACCGCACCTCTGGACCCCTTTTGCATTACACAGCACCGCACCTCTGGACCCCTTTTGCATTATACAGCACCGCACCGCTGGACCCCTTTTACATTACACAGCACCCTGCACCTCTGGACCCCTTTACATTACACAGCACCGCACCTCTGGACCCCTTTTACATTACACAGCAACACTCTGCACCCCTAGACCCCTTTAGATTTACACAGACACCCCCCCCCCCAGCTCTGTCCCTTCCTACATTAATCATGCAGATGGAGAGACAGTGAGCAGGGCAGGGAGCTTTTTTTTGGCGCCCCCCCCCAGGGCCAGCGCTGGCGCCGTAAGGCAAGTGCCCATGTTGCCTTGCGCTAGCACCGGCCCTGCCTAAGGTTTGGTATTTTTTTCACGTTTGCCAGCCCTCTTGTAGGTCTGATGGGTGTCCGGTTTCTGTGTGGCTATAGAGCTATGCGTTGTGGTAGAGCACCATCTGTTATCGGGGGAATTAGTCCCATCATGCCGGCATATGGAGCCGCGCATCCCACCAGCAGGCTGACATCTCATCCTCCACTGATCCTCTTGTGTCTGCTGACATCTGATCTCCGGCCGGGGACAACTGTCTCTTTATCTGGAATTATCATCGACATGGAAACTTCAACTGTCATGTCTTTCCTTTTTTTTATTCCCTTAAAACTAAAATAAATGTTCAGTATAAGCAGTGCTGGCCCAAGACATTGTGCTGCCCGGGACCAAGAATGAAATGCTGCCCCCCCCCCCAGAAAAAAAAATCACGCCAACCAAAAGGCCCCCACATTCATTATTTTATATCATGATAACTAAAGAGGACCTGTCATGGCTCTATACATGTATAAAGGAGTATAAAGAGGCCCTGTCATGGCTCTATACATGTATAAAGGAGTATAAAGAGGACCTGTCATGGCTCTATACATGTATAGGAGTATAAAGAGGACCTGTCATGGCTCTATACATGTATAAAGGAGTATAAAGAGGCCCTGTCATGGCTCTATACATGTATAAAGGAGTATAAAGAGGACCTGTCATGGCTCTATACATGTATAGGAGTATAAAGAGGACCTGTCATGGCTCTATACATGTATAAAGGAGTATAAAGAGGACCTGTCATGGCTCTATACATGTATATAAAGGAGTATAAAGAGGACCTGTCATGGCTCTATACATGTATAAAGGAGTATAAAGAGGACCTGTCATGGCTCTATACATGTATAACGAGGGCCTGTCATGGCTCTATACATGTATAGGAGTATAAAGAGGACCTGTCATGGCTCTATTCATGTATAAAGGAGTATAAAGGGGACCTGTCATGGCTCTATACATGTATAAAGGAGTATAAAGAGGACCTGTCATGGCTCTATACATGTATAAAGGAGTATAAAGAGGACCTGTCATGGCTCTATACATGTATAACGAGGGCCTGTCATGGCTCTATACATGTATAGGAGTATAAAGAGGACCTGTCATGGCTCTATTCATGTATAGGAGTATAAAGAGGGCCTGTCATGGCTCTATACATGCATATAGGCGTATAAAGAGAACCTGTCATGGCTCTATACATGTATAGGAGTATAAAGAGGACCTGTCATGGCTCTATACATGTATAGGAGTATAAAGAGGGCCTGTCATGGCTCTATACATGTATAAAGAGGGCCTGTCATGGCTCTATACATGCATATAGGCGTATAAAAGGACCTGTCATAGCTCTATACATGTATCCAGGAGTATAAAGGGACCTGTGAATTGCCGGCGGCCACAATGTCTTTTGCGCAAACCAATCAATGTACGCTAATTGTGTTTTTTTTTGGTACCAAAAATATGTAGAAGAATACATATTGACCTAAACTGAAGAAAATTGTTTATTTTTCTAAATTTTGGGGATATTTATTATAGCAAAAAGTTAAAAAATATATATATTTATAGCACAAAAAATAAAAACCGCAGAGGTGATCAAATATCACCAAAAGAAAGCTCTATGTGTCAGTATGCTGCCCCCCTAAAAGTGCTGCCTGGTACCCATGGTACCACCCGGTCCCATCATAGGGCCGGCCCTGAGTATAAGTGACTGTAATATCTGATGAATCTCTATACCCGATATCAGATCAGAGGGCGTTTATCAGGTGAAATTTTTGCTTGGATCAGTTGAAAATTCTTCCATGTCTGACAGTATATGTCAATGTCTGCTGACAATTCCCAACTGTTCATTTAAAACATGTATGCTGAGGGACGCGATTATATCACCCTCTCATTAATATTTAAACCTGACCTCCGGGCTTCTCTTCAGTCTTCCACAGTTGTACAGAATCCTCTCATGGACTGAATTTTTTATTTTTTTACTCGGATTTCCCTGCACACTGTGCACTTTTCACAATGTGCACTAGAAGCTGCAGATAGTCAGATAGACCCGGGGCTGGTGCTACCACTAGGCAAACTAGGCAGCCGCCTAGGGCGCACTCCTGCCTAGGGCACCCAGCCACTGGTGTTCCTACTCTCTTTTCTCTGCAGCAAGCAACTAAGTCTCAGCATCAGCAGGCAGCTGCCGCTCTGTTTGCACTTATAGGTAGATTCAGTAAGAGTTAGGCTGGCTTATCAGTAGATAAGCCGACCTAACTCAGAATCTACGCCGACTTATGTTTAAGTGTATGCTCAAACAGAGATATGCTTAAACATATCTAAGATACGACGGCTTGCGCCGTCCTATCTTAGATTGCAATATTTCGGATGGCCGCTAGGTGGCGCTTCCATTGCGGTCGGCGTAGAATATGTAAATGAGGAGATACGCCGATTCACGAACGTACGCCTGGCCGACGCAGTACTTTTACGCCGTTTACGTAAGAGATAGGCCGCGTAAAGTTAGAGCTAGGCCCTAGTGGAATAGTAATGTCAAGTATGGGCGCCGTTCTTGCGTCGAAATTCTCATTTTTTACGTCGTTTGCGCAAGTCGTCCGCGAATCGGGATTTACGTCGTTTACGTCCACGTCGAAATCAATAGGCCTGTACGGCGTACTTAGCCACAATGCACACTGGGAAATGTAGGCGCCCGGCGCATGCGCAGTTTAAAACAAAACGTAAAAAACGTAAGGTCAAGCACTATTAGCATACAACACGCCCCCCTAACACACATTTGAATTTGGCGCCCTTACGCCCGCCCGCTTTAGCCTACGCCGCCGTAACATAGCAGGCAAGTACATTGAGAATCATGTACTTGCCTAGCTAACTTACGGCGGCGTAGCCTAAACACGCTAACCTACGCCGCCGCAAGTTTAGGCAATTGTCTGTGAATCTACCTAATAGTGTCCAGGGCCGCCATCAGGGGGGTACAGGCAGTACACCTGTAAGGGGCCCGGATGGCAACTCCCTTTTTTTTTTTTTTTTTTTTTTTTAATAAAAAAAATAATCATTTTTTTTATTAAAGGGCCCAGAGGTCCCCAGGGCCCAGGATGGCAACCCCCCCCCTTTTAATATATATATATATATATATATATATATATATATATATATATATATATATATATATATTTTTTTTTTTTTTATTATTATTATTAAAGGGCCCAGAGGTCCCCAGGTGCCCCGGATGGCTACCCCCCCTTTTTTTATATATATATATTTTTTTAAGGGGCCCAGAGGTCCCCAGGGCAACCCCCCCAATTCGTGGCACCCCCCCCCGATTCTCAATTCACGGCCCCCCGCTTCTCAAGTCTCTCAATTCGCAAAAGCACCCCCGCTTCTCAATTTGAGGAGGCAGCACCCCCTCCGGTTCTCTGCTCCAGGGGGCCCATGTGCCTGAAACTGTGTAAGGGGCCCCATAATTCCTGATGGCGGCCATGATAGTGTCAGAGGCACAGTTACGGCGGCGGGGGAGGACTGTGTCCCAACTCCCGAAATGAATGGAAGCAAGCAAACATTCATTGATGGGCACTGGTAGGCTGCATTGATGGGCACTGGTAGGCTGCATTAAATGGGCACTTCATTAAAAAGGTGGGTTATACATGGGCAGGGCAAAGGGGGTGGAGCGGCAAAATTAGGTTTTGTCTAGGGCAGTGATGGCGAACCTCGGCACCCCAGATGTTTTGAAACTACAATTCCCATGATGCTCATGCCCTCTTCAGTGTAGTTGAGCATCATGGATATTATAGTTCCAAAACATCTGGGGTGCCAAGATTCGCCATCACTGGCCTAGGCTGTCAAAAATCCTTGCACCAGCCCTGGATAGAGCCCACCTCATTTCCTGGATGGAGGGCATCTAGCATCATCTAACCCTTTCCTCTCCAGACTGGCTTTCCCTAACAACCATTGGATTGGATTTCAGTTCCTGCCATCATGGAGGCTCAGCATCAAATGTGGGCATTGCCATGTAAATACAGCCTGCTGTGGTGTTTGTGCTCCTGCAACACTTAGACAGCCAGTCACTGGGAAAAACGATGGCAGCTTGAGCGGAAACCTGGGGCGTAGTAGTTCATATTTTTTTTTGCATATATTATATGCCCAATGTCTGCGACTGGTTAAAGGGTCAGTCCATTCTATAAGTAGAATCTGATGGGCTGAGTCACCCACTGGCTTCTTATATACACACTATTGTCAAAAGTATTGGGACGCCTGCCTTTACACGCACATGAACTTTAATGGCATCCCAGTCTTAGTCCGTAGGGATGAATTAGAGCGGAGACTGCGAGCCAGGCCTTCTCTCCAATATCGGTGCCTGACCTCACAACCGACCCCTTTTCAGGCACCTGAATTACAGCGGCGGGGGAATTTTCTGGAAGCACCTGATTAGAGCCATAGGCTTTAATAGGTGTCCAAAAAGGTAAACAGCCAGCTGTTTGAAAAGCGCTTACTTATAATTCCCTTAGCCCAGATTCAAGAAGCAATTGCGCCCGTGTAACCATAAGTTACACGGCGCAATTGCTTACTTGCTCCGGTGTAACGAGTGCTCCTGATTCAGGAACCTCGTTACACCGACTGCAGCCTAAAATCTGCGCGGCATAAGGCACTTATGCCTCGCAGATTTTAGGCTGCATTCTTGGCCATTTTGGGCGCTAGCTGTTCACTCAGCGTTGTGTTAGGAAAGGGATTCATTCGCTTTCCCAACACTAAACCGCCTCTCAGCCAATCAGGTGCTCGGGTCTCTTACCTGTCACCTGATTGGCTGAAACGATAGGCGCTGTGATTGGACGCCGCCTATCAGGCGTCCAATCATAGCAGAGGACGGTAAGAGAGGATGGGGGAAGACATCGAGGAGCGTGGAGGAGACCGCTGCCTTGACCTGCTGCCCCACCAAAGCAAGGTAAGTGCCGGTGCCGGTGGGCGATGCACAGTAGCAGCAGTTGATGCGCACAGTAGCGGCAGTTGATGGGCTCAGTAGCGGCAATTGATGTTCACAGTGTCAAAAAGAAAAGAAAGGAGGGCGCACCGACCTTGTGCATTACCACTTGAAGTTTTAATTAAAAACAGAATAAAAAGCAATGGTCCTACTCACAGTGGCCCAGATTCAGCATAGCTTGCGCTATATTTGCGGGGGAGCAGGGCAACGATTTTGCCCTGCGCCCCCGCAAATATTTTGCGCTGCCCTCGATTTACGGAGCAGTAGCTCCGTGAACTGCGAGGGCGCGCCGGCAAATTTGCCCGGCGTAAGCGCGCGCAAGTTAAATGATCCCGCCGGGGGCGGGAATCATTTAAATTAGGCGCGCTCCCGCGCCGAGCGTACAGCGCATGCTCCGTCGGGAAACTTTCCCGACGTGCATTGCGGCAAATGACGTCGCAAGGACGTCATTTGCTTCAAAGTGAACGTGAATGGCGTCCAGCGCCATTCACGAATCACTTACGCAAACGCCGTGAAATTCAAATTTCACGGCGCGGGAAGGCCGGCTATACTTTAGCATTGGCTGCCCCTACTATTAGAAGGGGCAACCTTGCGGTAAAGTTGCCGTACGGAAACTCCGTACCTGGCTTGCGCGGGGCCTGCGCAAGCTTGTGAATCAGTGGTAGTATGCAATTTGCATACTACACGCTGATACACAATGGGAGCGCCCCCTAGCGGCAAGCACAAGAATGCAGCCTAAAATCTGCAAGGCATAAGTGCCTTATGCCGCACAGATTTTAGGCTGCAGTCGGTGTAACGAGGTTCCTGAATCAGGAGCACTCGTTACACCGGAGCAAGTAAGCAATTGCGCCGTGTAACTTATGGTTACACGGGCGCAATTGCTTCTTGAATCTGGGCCAAGGGAATTATAAGTAAGCGCGGGAACGTGCCTAATTTAAATGGCACACACCCATTTAAATTGGCCGCCTTGCGCCGGAGGCCGCCGACGTAGTTTTGAATCTGGGCCAAGGGAATTATAAGTAAGCGCGGGAACGTGCCTAATTTAAATGGCACACACCCATTTAAATTGGCCGCCTTGCGCCGGAGGCCGCCGGCGTAGTTTTGAATCTGGGCCAAGGGAATTATAAGTAAGCGCGGGAACGTGCCTAATTTAAATGGCACACACCCATTTAAATTGGCCGCCGGCGTAGTTTTCATCGCAAGTGCTTTGTGAATCAGGCACTTGCGATGAAAACTTGCGTCGGTGTAACGTATCTACGATACGTTACGCCGCCGCAGTTCTATGTGAATCTGGCCCATAGAACTTAGGGCCAGATTCACAGAAGAAATACGCCGGAGTATCTGCTGATACTCCGGCATATTTTCAAATTTGCTGCGTCGTATCTTAATTTGTGATTCACAAACAAGATACGACGGCTTTTGGCTAAGATCCGACAGGCTTACGGCTTCGTACGCCTTCGGATCTTAGGCTGCAATACTTCGGCCGCCGCTGGATGGAGTTTGCGTCGTTTTCCAGCGTCGGGTATGCAAATTTAGCATTTACGGCGATCCACGAACCTACTCGCGTGCGTAACGTCGTTTTTTCCCGTCGCAAAGTTAAGCAATCTTTTTCATTGCTTAACTTTACACCAGCCATGTTAAAGTATGGCCGTCGTTCCCGCTTCGAATAATTATTTATTTATTTTTTACGACGTAAGTACGTTACGCACATCGCCATTCACAAACACATCGGGGCGCCTTAATTTGGCGCAAAGCACGTCGGGAAAATTGTGAACGGAGCATGCGCAGAACGTTCGGCGCGGGAGCGCTCCTAATTTAAATGGTACACGCCCCATTTGAATTAGGCGGGCTTGCGCCGGACGTCTTTACGATACACCGCCGCAAGTTTACAGGTAAGTGCTTTGTGAATCAGGCACTTACGCTGAAAACTTGCGGCGGTGTAACGTTAACGGGATACGTTACGCCGCGGCGCAGGTACCTGAATCTGGCCCTAATTTTCCCGGCTCATCGTAGCCTTTTACGTCACTGCGTTCTCGGCAGTCAAAAGTTCACCGGACTTTTGTGTGACCGTGTGTATGCAAGGCAGGCTTTAGAGGAATTCCGTTGGAAAAACCATCAGGTTTTTTTTCTGACGGGAAAACCGCTCGTGTGTACGGGGCATTACAACCACTTTCACCTACAGGTTAGCTTAGATTAAGGCTTACCTGTAGGTGCTGGAAATATCACCTACACGGTTAAGGAGATATTTACAATGTCCCTGAACGCTGTCGTCTTCGGCGCATGCGCACTTTAGAAAGGGCACGCTGTGTCGTTTCTAGAAGGGGTTATGCTGTGGCTGGCGGCTCCCGGGCGTATTCGCGGGAGTGACGTCAGCCAGTCACAGAGCCCACGCCCCCGGAAGGAAGAGGGCTGAAGATGGACGCTTCCAGCCAGCGGGGACATCGCAGGCTTCGGTTTCAGCGATGTTCCCGATGCATACTAGCCCATTATGCTTTACCTTTGCAGGGAAATAAAACACATCAGGCTTTACTTCCTCTTTAGGATGGTTTCTGGTGAAAAGTATTTTAATAAGTTGATGACATCATGTGAAAGTGAGGTTTGATAGCACATTATCTATTATATAAACAAAAAAGTCAGTGCTACTACCCATACATCACATGGAAAGCAGAGCTCCCGGGTGCTCGATCCACAGTCGCTGGCTGCGTAGAATAATGAGGAAAAGATGATCCGCACTGCGGTCGATGCTCTTAAACAATTGACGTATTTATTGACAAGCCACAGTAGATAAACGCAAATAAAAAAGGTTGACGCGTTTCAGCCTATAAGGCCTTAGTCGTGGTTATGACTAAGGCCATATAGGCTGAAACGCGACAACTTTTCCTATTTGCATTTGTCTACTGTGACTTGTCAATTGTTTAACCACTTCATTACTGGGCACTTAAACCCCCTTCGTGCCCAGACCAATTTTCAGCTTTCAGCGCTGACGCATTGTGAATGACAATTGCGCGGTCATACAACACTGTACCCAAATTATATTTTTTTCATTTGTTTCCCACAAAGAGCACTTTATTTTGGTGGTATTTGATCATCTCTGCGATTTTTATTTTTTGCGCTATAAACATAAAAAAACAGAAGATTTTGAAAAAAAAACACAATATTTTTTACTTTTTGTTATAATAATATCCCAATTTTTTTGAAAAAAAATAAACATTTCCCTCGGTTTAGGCCGATACGTATTCTTCTACATATTTTTGTTTAAAAAAATCGGAATAAGCGTTTATTGATTGGTTTGCGCAAAAGTTATAGCGCCTACACAATAGGGGATAGATTTATGATTATTTTTTACATTTTTTTTTTACTGGTAATGGCGGCGATCTGCAATTTTTTTGTCAGGCCTGCGATATTGCGGCGGACGTATCGGACACTTTTGACACAATTTTGGGACCATTCACATTTATACAGCGATCAGTGCTATAAAAATGCACTAATTACTGCATAAATGTGACTGGTAGTGAAGGGGTTAACACTAGGGGGTGAGGAAGGGGTTAAATGTGTATCCTGGGTGTGTTCTAACTGTGTGGGGGGAGGGGGTGACTGGGGGAGGTGACCGATGCTGTGTCCCTATGTACAAGGGACACAGATCGGTCTCCTCTCCTCTGACAGCACGTGGAGCTCTGTGTTTACACCCCATCATTACACACAGAGCTCCACGTCCCTGCTGTGTTCCCGACGATCGCGGGTACCTGGCGGACATCGCGGCCACCAGGCACACGCATCGGCTCCCAAGCGATGCGCCGGACACGTTGGGCCAAATCTTCAAATGAGATACGCAGGCGGAACTGCTGTTCAGCCTGCGTATCCCTGTGGCTATCTTTGGAAACGATCCTCAGAAGGATTTTTCCAAAGATAGTCAGAAGATCCGACATCTGTAAGAGACTTACACTGTCGGATCTTAGGATGCAGTACCGCATCCGCCGCTGGGGGCATTTCGAGTTGAAATGCCGCTTTGCGTATGCAAATGAGTACTTAAGCAGATCCACAAAGCTTTTTAGCTTTGTGTTTTCTGCGTAAGTTACGTTTTGCATACGTAAAATTAGGGATGTTTTTACAAGGCCTAAACTGTTTAGACCTTGTAAAAACAAACCTTTTTTTCGATCGCCGCGTTTTTTTTGAAATTTCAAATTTTTTTTTCCAGCGCGTATTTTTTTTTTTACCCGACGCAACTTTATTGTCCCGTCGCAATCCACAAAGCCCGGCGTAAAGTACGTTCGCGCGATGCACGTCGGGAAAAATGACGTCACACGCATGCGCCGAACGTCCGGCGCGGGAGCGCGCCTCATCTGAATAGGAATCGCCCCCTCGAGCAGACGACCGCCTTGCGACGGAGGCACTTAGGTTACACGGCGTGTAATTTCTAGGTAAGTGCTTTGTGGATCGGGCACTTAGGTAAAAATTTAACGCCTGTGTAACTTAAAGCGGGAGTTCACCCATTTAAAAAAAAAAAAAAAAATCTCCCCTTAGCTTCCTGCTCGTTCGGTCTAGGGGAATCGGCTATTTATATTAAAATATGAGCAGTACTTACCCGTTTTCGAGCTGCATCTTCTTCCGTCGCTTCCGGGTATGGGTCTTCGGGAGCGGGCGTTCCTTCTTGATTGACATTCTTCCGAGAGGCTTCCGACGGTCGCATCCATCGCGTCACTCGTAGCCGAAAGAAGCCGAACGTCGGTGCGCCTCTATACTGCGCCTGCGCACCGACGTTCGGCTTCTTTCGGAAAATCGTGACGCGATGGATGCGACCGTCGGAAGCCTCTCGGAAACCTGTCAATCAAGAAGGAACGCCCATTCCCGAAGCCCATACCCGGAAGCGACGGAGAGGATGCGTCTCGTAAACGGGTAAGTACTGCACATATTTTAAAATAAATAGCCGATTCCCCTAGTAATAACGAGCAGGAATCTAAGGGGGAAAAGTGCCCTCTAAGGGTGAACCCCTGCTTTAACTGCTGAAAGTTAAGTTAGGCAGCTTTTTTGAGAATTTGGCCCGTTGTTTCCCTGCTGCGTGCCCCCAGTGGCGCGCACGGGGAATGACAACAACAGGACGTCCACTCGGCACTTGAGAGCCGCGCTGTGGACAACTTTCGTCCATAGCGCGGATCCCAAGTGGTTAAGAGCAACGACCGGCGTGCGGATCATCTTTTCCTCATTATCTATTACGTGGCGTTTAGTTGTAACAAAAACATTGTAGACTCTAGACAGGGATGGGTTAGCCTATGCTCTTTTTACTAAACCTCCCGGAGGGTTTACCACCCAATAAAACGTCTTCTGCAATGATAATGGGCATTCTAATAATGGAAGGGTAAAGGGCTAATGGACACGTCCTATGAAAGTCCTACTTTTTTGAGGGCTTGGTGATATCTCAGCTAAAAAGTTGGTGATATAAACCTGGAAAGGACTAATTATTGAGATTGTTCCTCTTAGGATGATCGGAAGCAATACGGGCGAAATGTGAAGTTTTGAGTCTACGAGGATCAATCCATGGTCAGAAATATGTGGGTTTGGCACCAAGCTGTGGCTTCTTTTCACTGCTGGTCATACAGAGGAGAGATGGTGCCGTCCTTCCATTCTATCAGGATTTCTCCGTGCCTCAAGGTGGAAGAGTTGGAGTCCAGCCCCGGGTAGTCGGCGACATCTCCTTTGCTTGTTAATGGTGACTGCTCATACGGTGTGCCAAGCTTATGACCAGGTTTACCATGGCTCGGCAAGGCGTAGAGCTTTCTTTTCCTAGGAACATAAATTAAAACACCGAAACATGTTTTTATATCGTTTTTCATGTTAAGAAAACACCATACAGTATATCCTGAGAAAAATGCTTAAAGCGGTTTTTCAATCCAAATGTGGAACTTCCACTTTAACCACTTAAGCCCCGGACCATTTTGTTGCTAAATGCCCAGGCCAGGTTTTGCGATTCGGCACTGCGTCGCTTTAACAGACAATTGCGCGGTCGTGCGACGTGGCTCCCAAATAAAATTGGCGTCCTTTTTTCCCCCACAAATAGAGCTTTCTTTTGGTGGTATTTGATCACCTCTGCGGTTTTTATTTTTTGCGCTATAAACAAAAATAGAGAGACAATTTTGAAAAAAATGCAATATTTTTTACTTTTTGCTGTAATAAATATCCCCCAAAAATATATATAAAAATTATTTTTTTCCTCAGTTTAGGCCGATACGTATTCTTCTACCAATTTTTGGTAAAAAAAAAAATCGCAATAAGCGTTTATCGATTGGTTTGCGCAGAATTTATAGCGTTTACAAAATAGGGGATAGTTTTATTGCATTTTTATTATATATATTTTTTTTTTACTACTAATGGCGGCGATCAGCAATTTTTTTCATGACTGCGACATTATGGCGGACACTTCGGACAATTTTGACACATTTTTGGGACCATTGTCATTTTCACAGCAAAAAATGCATTGAAATTGCATTGTTTATTGTGAAAATGACAATTGCAGTTTGGGAGTTAACCACAGGGGGCGCTGTAGGAGTTAGGGTTCACCTAGTGTGTGTTTACAACTGTAGGGGGGTGTGGCTGTAGGACTGACGTCATCGATCGAGTCTCCCTATAAAAGGGATCACACGATCGATGCGCCGCCACAGTGAAGCACGGGGAAGCCGTGTTTACATACGGCTCTCCCCGTTCTTCAGCTCCGGGGAGCGATCGCAACAGAGCGGCTATAAACGAATAGGCGCGCCGTTGTCCCTGATCGCTCCCCGCGGGAATCTGACCACCGCATGTAGCGGGGGGGGGGGCGTCCCGATCGGACCCCCGACCCGCGGAAAGGTTGGGACGTACATGTACGCCCATCTGCCTGTACGTGCCATTCTGTGGACGTACATATACATGCGGCGGTCGGCTTCCTTTACCTTAGTGCAGTCCTCCTTCACTTACCTCATCCTTCCATTTTGCTTTTAAAATATCCTTATTTCTTCTGAGAAATCCTCACTTCCTGTTCTCCTGTCTGTAACTCCACACAGTAATGCAAGGCTTTCTCCCCGGTGTGGAGTGTCGTGCTCGCCCCCTCCCTTGGGCTACAGGAGAGTCAGGACGTTCTCTACTTTGCAGATAGAGAAAGGAGCTGTGTGTTAGTGGGCATCCTGACTCTCCTGTGAGCGACCCGGTCCGAAGCTCCGCGCCCGCGGACCCGATCACCTCCGGTGTCCCGCGATCGGTCACAGGAGCTGAAGAACGGGGAGAGGTGAGTGTAAACACACCTTCCCCGTTCTTCACAGTGGCAATGTCAGTGATCTTGTGTGCCCTGATATACGGAAAGACGATCACTGACGTCACACGTCCAGCCCCGCCCCCCTACAGTTAGAAACACATATGAGGTCGCACTTAACCCCTACAGCGCCCCCCCTAGTGGTTAACTCCTATACTGCAATTGTCGTTTTCACAGTAAACAATGCATTTTTATAGCTCTTTTTGCTTTGAAAATGACAATGGTCCCAAAAATGTGTCAAAATTGTCCGAAGTGTCCGCCATAATGTCGCAGTCACGGAAAAAATCGCTGATCGCCGCCATTAGTAGTAAAAAAAAAATATTAATAAAAATGCCATAAAACTATCCCCTATTTTGTAAACACTATAAATTTTGCACAAACCAATCAATAAACACTTATTGCGATTTTTTTTACGAAAAATATGTAGAAGAATACGTATCGGCCTAAACTGAGGAAAATTTTTTTTTTTTTATATTTTTAGGGGATATTTATTATAGCAAAAAGAAAAAAATATTGATTTTTTTTCAAAATTGGCGCTCTATTTTTGTTTATAGCGCAAAAAAAAAAAACGCAGAGGTGATCAAATACCACCAAAAGAAAGCTCTATTTGTGGGGAAAAAAGGACGCAAATTTTGTTTGGGAGCCACGTCGCACGACCGCGCAATTGTCAGTTAAAGCGACGCAGTGCCGAATCGCAAAAAGTGTCCCGGTCATTGACCAGCAAAATGGTTAAATAATCTATGGGGCCCACAAACGATCGGTTTGGACCGATGACAACGGTCCTTCAGACCGTTGTCCTCTGGTTAACCTATCGTGTGTACGAGGCCTTGGTGTGAATGGAGCCTGAATAAATTATGAAAAATAAATAAAAAGTAGACTTTTTTTTTTAAATTGAGAGTTATTGATTTGGTGAAATGTAATCAATAGGGAAATTAGGGCCCAGATTCACAGCGGAGATACGACGGAGTATCTCAGATACGCCGTCGTATCTCTCAGAGTATCTATGCGACTGATTCATAGAATCAGTTACGCATAGATATCCCTTAGATCCGACAGGTGTAATTGTTTTACACTGTCGGATCTTAGGATGCAGTACTGCGGCCGCCGCTGGGTGGAGTTCGCGTCGTATTCCAGCGTCGGGTATGCAAATTAGCAGTTACGGCGATCCACGACGGATTTTCGCGTTTGGTACGTCGTCGCTAGTATAGTTTCCCGTCGCAATTTTAGGCGTCGTTTGACCTGCCCTAACTTTAGACAGCACACGTATGTGCTGTTTAAAGTATGGCCGTCGTTCCCGCGTCGAAATTTAAAAATTGTTTTGTCTTTTGCGTAAAACGTCCGGGAATACGAAAGTACGCTACGCACGTCGCCATTCGACAAAATGACGTCACTTTGCGCAAAGCACGGCGGGAATTTTAAAACGGAGCATGCGCAGCAGGTCCGGCGCGGGAGCGCGCCCAATTTAAATGACACACGCCTCTTTGAATTACGCGGGCTTACGCCGGAGGCTGCCAGCGTAAGTTTTCACGCAAGTGCCTGGTGAATCAGGCACTTGCGATGAAAACTTGCGGCGGTGTAACATATCTACGATACGTTACGCCGCCGCAATTCTACGTGAATCTGGCCCTTAGTAATTACAGTATGTGGTAAAATCCGTATCAGTAAAATCCCTCCGCTTAAGTCCCATACACACGATCTGACTTTTTGACAAAAAATGTCCGACGGACCTGTTTTAGCGGACAATCCGACCGCGTGTACGGACAAACTTTTTTGCCTTTTCATCAGACAAATGTTCACTGCGAGAACAGACAAACTATCCGGCAACAGATGTCCTACGTCGGCTAATCCGATCGTGTGTACAAAGTCCAAAGTACAAACACGCATGCTCAGAACCAATGCTAACGATTAGCCAACAATAGCAGAAGTTGCCCACAGGGTGGCGGTAAAGAGCTGAAAAACTACCGTGATTTGGTGAAAGTTGGCTGATCAAGTCCCGCCGTGTGTATGCAGAGCAAATTCATGGCCAACGCCCATTTGGAGCACGGAAAAGTCAGTTGGAAGTCCGATCGCGTGTATGAGGTTTTACTCTTATTATGTATCTTTTTTGACAGTTGAAATTAGGGTTGTCCCGATACCACTTTTTTAGGACTGAGTACAAGTACCGATACTTTTTTTCAAGTACTCGCCGATACCGAATACCGATACTTTTTTTAAATGTGTCCACAAATGCAGCCATGTCCCCCCACAAATGCAGCCATGTCCCCCCACAAATGCAGCCATGTCCCCCCACAAATGCAGCCATGTCCCCCCAGATGTAGCCATGTCCCCCCACATATGCAGCCATGTCCCCCCACATATGCAGCCATGTCCCCCCACATATGCAGCCATGTCCCCCCACATATGCAGCTATGTCCCCCACATATGCAGCCATGTCCCCCCACAAATGTAGCCATTTCCCCCCCATATATCCAGGCATGTCCCCCCCATATATCCAGGCATGTCCCCCCCATATATCCAGCCATGTCCCCCCCATATATCCAGCCATTTCCCACCCATATCCAGCCATGTCCCCCCCCCATATGCAGCCATGTCCCCCCCCCCATATGCAGCCATGTCCCCCCCCCCCATATGCAGCCATGTCCCCCCCCCCATATGCAGCCATGTCTCCCCCATATGCAGCCATGTCCCCCCCATATGCAGCCATGTCCCCCCCATATGCAGCCATGTCCTCCCCATATGCAGCCATGTCCCCCCCATATGCAGCCATGTCCCCCCCATATGCAGCCATGTCCTCCCCATATCCAGCCATGTCCCCCCATATGCAGCCATGTCCCCCCCCATATCCAGCCATGTCCCCCCCATATGCAGCCATGCCCTCCCCATATCCAGCCATGTCCCCCCATATGCAGCCATGTCCCCCCCATATCCAGCCATGTCCCCCCATATCCAGCCATGTCCTCCCCATATGCAGCCATGTCCCCCCCATATATGCAGCCATGTCCCCCCATATATGCAGCCATGTCCCCCTTACCGTACATGCTGCCGCATCCCCGCTGCCGCGCCGCATCCCCGCTTGGTTAATACGGTATCGAACATTACAGCTTTCATTTGAATAGCTGTAGTCTTTCGCGCCGCGCTGCGTATAGACACTCCCTTTTGCTCGGGATTGGACAGTTCACCCGAGCAAGGGGGAGTGTCTATACGCAGCGCGGCGGGAAAGACTACAGCTATTCAAATGAATGCTGTAATGTTCCCCGCCCGTATTAACCAAGCGGGGGTGCGGCGGGATGAGGCGGCGGCGGGGGGAGTATTCCATTTCGGTATCGGGGGTATTTGCGGGAGTACGAGTACTCCTGCAAATACTCGGAATCGGTATCGGGACAACCCTAGTTGAAATTACAACAGAAAATACAGTTCACAGATATATAAAAATGTCACATTGTTTTTATTGGACTTACTTGTTATTGCGGACATTCAACACCAGGATAGCAACACCTAGTAGGAAAGTGAACGGACTCAGAATCAGCATAGCCGTTTTCCAGCCAATACCTGTGAAAAGATCAGCTGCTATTAGACTCAATCCTACTTATGTACTGTCATAGCTAGATTCACACAGAGTGCCGCAACTTTAAGGCGGCGTATCGTATCGTATTTACGCTACGCCGCCTTAAGTCAGAGAGGCAAGTACTGTATTCTCAAAGTACTTGCCTCCTAACTTACGGCGGCGTAGCATAAATCCGGCGGGCGCAAGCGCGTCTAATTCAAATTCGGCTGAGGGGGTGTGTTTTATGATAACTAGGCTTGACCCGACGTGATTGACTTTTTTTTGGAACGGCGCATGCGCCGTCCGCCTACATTTCCCAGTGTGCATTGCGGCTAAGTCCGCCGCACGGGCCTATTGATTTAGACGTGGACGTAAATGACGTAAATCCCTATTCACGGACGACTTACGCAAACGACGTAAAATTTTCGAAATTCGAAGCGGGAACGGCGGCCATACTTTAACATTACTATTCCAACTATTTGATGGAATAACTTTAGGCCTGATAATGCGTTACGGAAACGGCGTATCTTTACTGCGTCGGCCGGGCGTACGTTCGTGAATAGGCGTATCTAGTGATTTACTTATTCTACGCCGACCGCAATGGAAGCGCCACCTAGCGGCCAGCCTACTTATTGCACCCTAAGATAGGACGGCGCAAGCCGTCGTATCTTAGATAGGTTTAAGTGTATCTCTGTTTGAGAATACACTTAAACATAGGTCGGCGCAGATTCCGAGTTAGGTCGGCGTATCTACTGACCTAACTCTACCTGAATCTAGCTAACAGTCATCAAATCATCTTATAGTAGAACTAAAGGCAATTTTTTTCCATTTTCGATAGAGTACCTGTTTTTTCGGGGGGGGGGGGGGTTGCCATCTGTGTCCCATTATGTAGATTTACCTTCACTTCTTGTCCTTCCAAAAAAGGAAGTGAGAGGAAATCCGTGCAAATGAAGGGAATCCATTGCCCCCCCTTTCCCCGTGTCACCAGAACTAGTGTCCCCATTGGGATATTTCCCACTTGTTAAGGCGCGTACACACGACCGTTTTTTCGGGTTGTAAAAAATGACGTTTTTTTTTAATGTCATTAACCACTTAAGACCCGGACCTTTAGGCAGGTAAAGGACCTGGCCAGTTTTTGCGATTCGGCACTGCGTCGCTTTAACTGACAATTGCGCGGTCGTGCGACGTGGCTTCCAAACAAAATTGGCGTTCTTTTTTCCCCACAAATAGAGCTTTCTTTTGGTGGTATTTGATCACCTCTGCGGTTTTTAGTTTTTGCGCTATAAACAAAAATAGAGCGACAATTTTGAAAAAAATGCAAAGGACTAGATTCACATACATTTAGGCGGGCGTAGCGTATCTCCTATACGCTACGCCGCCGTAACTTTGAAAGGTGGGTATGGTATTCTCAAAAGATTTTGCGCCCAAAGTTACGGCGGCGTAGCGTATTAGGGCCGGCGTAAGCCCGCCTAATTCAAATGTTGAAGCTGTGGGCGTGTTTTATGTATATTAAGTGTGACCCCCACGTAAATGACGTTTCGATCGAACGGCCCCATTCACGGACGAGTTACGCAAACAACGTAAAATTTGAAGCAATATTTAAGCGTATCTCAGTTTGAGAATACGCTTAAATATATACGACGGCGGGGATTCAGACTTACAACGGCGTATCTTCTGATACGCCCGTCGTAAGTCTACCTGAATCTGGCCCAATATTTTTTACTTTTTGCTATAATAAATATCCCCCCAAAAAAATATAAAAAAATAAAAATTTCCTCAGTTTAGGCCGATACGTATTCTTCTACCTATTTTTGGTAAAAAAAAAATCGCAATAAGCGTTTATCGATTGGTTTGCGCAAGATTTATAGCATTTACAAAATAGGGGATAGTTTTATTGCATTTTTATTAATATTTTTTTTTTACTACTAATGGTGGCGATCGGCGATTTTTTCGTGACTGCGACATTATGGCGGACACTTCGGACAATTTTGACACATTTTTGGGACCATTGTCATTTTCACAGCAAAAAATGCATTGTTTACTGTGAAAATGACAATTGCAGTTTGGGAGTTAACCACAAGGGGGCGCTGAAGGGGTTAAGTGTGACCTCATTTGTGTTTCTAACTGTAGGGGGGTGTGGCTGTAGGTGTGACATCATCGATTGTGTTTCCCTATAAAAGGGATCACTCGATCGATGCAGCCGCCACAGTGAAGAACGGGGACGGTATGTTTACACACAGCTCTGCCTGTTCTTCAGCTCCGGGGACCGATCGTGGGACTCCAGCGGCGATCGGATCACGGAGCTTCGGATCGGGTCGCGGGCGCGCGCCCGCGACCCACGGCTGGGCACTTAAAGTGGACGTACCTGTACGTGCTTGTGCCCAGCCATGCCATTCTGCTGACGTATATGTGCAGGAGGCGGTCCTTAAGCAGTTAAAAACGATCGTGTGTGGGCTCCAGAGCATTTTTCACGATGTGAAAAATAGCCATTAAAAATTTCGAACATGCTCTATTTTTTAACGCCGTTTTTAACGTCGTAAAAAATGGTCGTGTGTGGGCTTTAACATCGTGAAAAAAAACTCGCATTCTCAGAAGCAAGTTATGAGACGGGAGCGTTCGTTCTGGTAAAACTAGCGTTCGTAATGGAGTAAGCACATTCATCACGCTGTAACAGACAGAAAAGCGCGAATCGTCTTTTACTAACACAAAATCAGCAAAAGCAGCGCAAAGGGTGGCGCCATCCGAATGGAATTTCCCCTTTATAGTGCCGTCGTACGTGTTGTACGTCACCGCGCTTTGCTAGAGCATTTTTTTTTTCACGATCGCGTGTAGGCAAGGCCGTTTTAACGATCGGGTTGAAAAAAACGTCGTTTTTTTCTAGACCATTAAAAATTTCATTTTTTTTACAACCCGAAAAACGGTCGTGTGTGCGCGGGATGTCTGTTCTGGAGACCACCCAACATTTGGGACTTTTTTTGCTTTCACTTTTGATAACAGTAAACAGGACAAATGGAGAGGATGGATCTGCCTAACGGGGGGAGAGGGGGCAATACAAAAAGAAGCAGGTGTTCTAATCTATCTTTGCACTGTCGAAAAGAAAAACAAAAAAATACTTTCTGGACTGGGGGGTCCTAGGAGATGATAGGCTCAGCAATGGCATGCAATGCCAAGCTGCTGCTAACAAAGCCAACAGAATATTGGCATTAACCACTTAAGCCCCGGACCTTTAGGCAGCTAAATGCCCAGGCCAGGTTTTGCGATTCGGCACTGCGTTGCTTTAACAGACAATTGCGCGGTCGTGCGACGTGGCTCCCAAACAAAACTGGCGTCCTTTTTTCCCCACAAATAGAGCTTTCTTTTGGTGGTATTTGATCACCTCTGCGGTTTTTAGTTTTTGCACTATAAACAAAAATAGAGCGACGATTTTGAAAAAAAATGAATATTTTTTACTTTTTGCTGTAATAAATATCCCCCAAAAATACCGTATTTATCGGCGTATACGGCGCACTTTTTTGCCCTGAAAATCAGGGCAAAATCGTGGGTGCGCGATATACGCCGATACCCGCTTTCCCGCGCCGAGTTTGAATACTGCGCCAGGGCATATACCGAGCGCAGTACACTCGTGTATAGTCGGGCAGTCTCGGCTCCTCTCGCGCTCACGTCCTGGACGTCCAGGACATGAGCGCGAGAGTAGCCGAGCCTGCCCGACTATACACAAGTGTACTGCACCCGGTATAGGTATATGCCGGCGCAGTATTCAAACTCGGCGTAGGAAGGACGCCGGACCCGACAAAGAGGACACCCGAAGCCGCAGACGGATGCCGGACCCGACAAGGCCGCCGCGCAAGACACCAAAACTTTAAGTACAAAAATCTTTTTTCCACAGGAATTTCGGGGCAACTTTAGGGGTGCGCGCTATACGCGGGAGCGCGCTATACCCCAATAAAAATACGGTATATTTAAAAAACATTTTTTTTCCTCAGTTTAGACCGATACGTATTCTACATATTTTTCGTAAAAAAATCGCAATAAACGTTTATTGATTGGTTTGCGCAAAAGTTATAGCGTTTACAAAATAGGGGGTAATTTTATGGAATTTTTATTAATATTTTTTTTTTACTAGTAATGGCGGCGAACAGCGTTTTTTTTTTCGGTACTGCGACATTATGGTGGACACTTCGGACACTTTTGACACATTTTTGGGACCATTGTCATTTTTATAGCGATCAGTGCTATAAAAATGCATTGGATTACTATAAAAATGCCACTGGCAGGGAAGGGGTTAACACTAGGGGGCGGGGAAGGGGTTAAGTATGTTCCCTGGGTGTGTTCTAACTGTAGGGGGGGTGGACTCACTAGGGGAAATGACAGATCGCTGTTCATACATTGTATGAACAGAAGATCAGCATTTCTCCCCTGACAGGACCGGGAGCTGTGTGTTTACACACGCAGCTCCCGGTCCTCGCTCTGTAACGAGTGATCGCGGGTGCCCGGCGGCGATCGCGCCCGCCGGGCACGTGCACGGGAGTCAGGGACAAGCGGGGGGCGCTTAGAGAGCCGACGTATAGCTACGGGCTCTCGCGCAGGGGAGCTGACCTGCCGCCGGCGGCTGGTCGGCAAGTAGGTAAAGAGACCCCAAATGGAGAAGGTGACAGGGTCTCTTTACCATACAATTAATGCTCAGAGGAATTTGCCTTTTACGTATCATAGGATCCTTTGTTACTTACTGTCTTCCTCAAACACGTAGATCTGCTCCCAAGAGCTGGCCGATGGCTCATCCTCTGGAAAGATGAAATAGATATTGAAGAGAATTACATTTTTATTTTTTACATGCTGTATTTTATTTATACAGTTGAAAAGAAAACTGCAAAATGAAGCCCAGGTTCACACTGACAGCGGGATTTAGAGCCCTTTCACACTGCCAGCGCCCGAAAAACGCTGGTAAAGCGTTTTACTGGAGTTTTTCAAGCGCTAACAGGGCGCTTTTATCCCCTGCTAGTGGCCGAATAAAGGGTTAAAAGTGCCCGCAAAGCGCCGCTTCCCATTGATTTCAATGGGTGTATTCACCGCTCCAGAAGCGATGCAAAGAAGCTGCTTGCAGTACTTTTCTGGATGCCCTGCCAACAGGCCCGGATTTCCCACAAGGCCACCAGGGCCAGGCCTCGGGGCGGCAGGGTGCCAAGGGGCGGCAGCAGCATGGAGTCCCCCGACGCCCGGAACATACAGTTAATGGCGGTAAGTTGCTTTCTAGCAGGACTAAGCCCTGGTTCACACTGGGTACGATTTGGAACGATTTGAGATGCGATTTGACATGTCAAATCGCATCTCAAATCGGCGGCATTTGCCGGCAATTGTCGGCAATGGCACTGTCCTAATCAGTGCGACACCGCATCTGCGATTTCAAAAAGTAGTTCCTGTACTACTTTTTGCGATTTCGGGCCGATTTACATTAAATTGCGTCCGAAATCGCGGCAAAATCGCGGCCGCGAAATCGCGCATTTTACCACGATTTTGAATTCGCAGCAGTGTGAACCTAGGCTAAATGTAGTTTGGGGGAAATACTAAGAAATAATAATTAAATTAATAAAATAAAAAAGTAATTAAGTAAAGAATAAGAAAAATAATATTAACAATAATAAGAAAATTATACAATAATAAGAAAGAGTAAACGACAAGCTACAAATAAAATAAAAATTAAAAAGTGATTAAAAAGTTAAAAAAAAGAAACAAAAAATATTTGAACTAACCGTGCCGCCCCTGCCATCCGGTTGCCATTCTCTGTTGATTTGGGGGGTGGGGGTAGTTTGGTTGGCGGGAAGGGGGTGCATTGCGGAACCTGGCCTTGGGGTGGCAGGGAGAGCAAATCCGGCCCTGCCTGCCAGCGCAGCGCCTCAGTGTGTGAAAGCACTCGGGCTTTCACATTGAAATTGAAGATGAGGCTTCTTTCAGGCGCCTGAAAAACGCCCCAGTGGGAAAGGGTTCTCCTTTCCCACTAGGGCGTTTTTCAGGCGCTTTAGCGTTAAAAAAAAAGCGCCTGAAAGAAGCCTCATCTGCGATCCCAATGTGAAAGCCCGAGTGCTTTAGAGCCCTTTCACACTGCCAGCGCCTGAAAAAAACGCTGGTAAAACTAGCAGCGCTTTACCACTGTTTTTCGAGCGCTAGCGGGGCGCTTTTAACCCTCACTAGAGGATGAATAAAGGGTTAAAAGCCCCCACAAAGCACCGCTTCCAAGGCGTTTTGCATTGATTTCAATCGGAAGGGACGCTTTAGGAGTAAGGATAAGCTGCGGCGTGTTCGCACAGTCCACGTGCAGAGCCCGCCAGGAAGTCGGCACCGTGCTGCGCTAATCACAGGCAGGGAGACATTACCCGATCTCTGCAGCCACGCATCGGGACAATGTCTCCCTGCCTGTGATTAGCGCAGCCGATTACCTGGTGGGCTCTGCACGTGGACTGTGCGAACACGCCGGAGCTCATCCTTATTTAGGAGCGGTGTATTAATCGCTCCAAAAGCGCTGCAAAGAAGCTGCTTGTAATAGCTAGATTCAGGAAGGGGCGCGCAACTTTAAGGCGGCGTAGCGTATCGTATTTACGCTACGACGCCTTAAGTCAGAGAGGCAAGTACTGTATTCTCAAAGTACTTGCCTCCTAACTTACGGCGGCGTAGCGTAAATGCGGCGGGCGCAAGCGCGCCTAATTCAAAATAGGCTGAGGGGGCGTGTTTTATGATAATTTGGTTTGACCTGACGTGATTGACGTTTTTTTTGGAACGGCGCATGCGCCGTCCGCCTACATTTCCCAGTGTGCATTGCGGCAACGTACGCCGCACGGGCCTATTGGTTTCGACGTGGACGTAAATGACGTAAATCCCTATTCACGGACAACGTAAAATTTTCGAATTTCGAAGCGGGAACGGCGCCATACTATAACATTACTATTCCAACTATTTGATGGAATAACTTTAGGCCTGATAAAGCGTTACGTAAACGGGCGTATCTGTACTGCGTCGGCCGGGCGTACGTTCGTGAATAGGCGTATCTAGTGATTTACATATTCTACGCCGACCGCAATGGAAGCGCCACCTAGCGGCCAGCCTAAATATTGCACCCTAAGATAGGACGGCGCAAGCCGTCGTATCTTAGATAGGTTTAAGCGTATCTCTGTTTGAGAATACACTTAAACTTAGGTCGGCGCAGATTCCGAGTTAGGTCGGCGTATCTACTGATACGCCGGCCTAACTCTTACTGAATCTAGCTATAAGATTTTTTTGGACACCCTGCCAGCCCAGCGGCTTCAGTGTGAAAATCACTCGGGTTTTCACATTGGGATCGCAGATAAGGCTTCATTCAGGCGCTTTTTTTGACGCTAAAGCGCCTGAAAAACGCCACCAGAAGTTGGTCAATCGGCCAGCTTCTGTCGGACCGCCTGCCTTACACACGGGCTGATTGTCGGCTGGTTTCTGTTGAACCGGCCGATATCGTCCGATATTTGTCCCATGTAAAGGGGCCTTACATTAAGAATCAATGAATTTCCCCCCATCTGTGGATAATCCCATCACTAGATCTAGCAGAGTTGCCATGCTGGTCCTCTGTGTGTATGGAGAAGACTCACCAGTCTCAGTTGATCTCTGCTCGGGTTGCTGAGTTGTTGTGGTCGTCATTCCCGTCACAAGTGGGGAAGTTCCCAGAGTCATGCTGGTGTTTCTCAATTCGTCTTGTGTGATATAAAAAATAAGTTTAGATAGACACATGGACAGAGATACATATGGAATCATATAGGGCAGGGCTCGACAAATCCCGGTCGCCAGGTCACCATGGCGACTAGAAATAGTGTCCTGGCGACTTGGTTTGGAGCTGGCGCCATCTGGTGGTGGCCGTTGGTATTACAAGTTATTACCACCAGATGTGTAAGCTGGCGCCATCTGGTGGTGGCCGTTGGTATTACAAGTTAAGCATTACAAGTCAAACAGCAATTCTAATGTAATTTTTCACTATTTTTCACTATTTTCACTGCCATCTTCTTCCCTCTAATTAGAACCCCCAAACATTATATATATTTTTTATCCTAACACCCTAAAGAATAAAATGGCGATTGTTGCAATACTTTCTGTCACGCCGTATTTGCTCAGCGGTCTTGGGAAAAAATTACACTTTTTTTAATTAAAAAATAAGACAACAGTAAAGTTATCCCAATTTTTTTTAATATTAAGAAAGATAATGTTACGCCGAGTAAATTGATACCCAACATGTCACGCTTCAAAATTGCGTCCGCTCGTGGAATGGCGACAAACTTTTACCCTTTAAAATCTTCATAGGCGACGTTTAAAAAAATCTACAGGTTGCATGTTTTGAGTTACAGAGGAGGTCTAGGGCTAGAATTATTGCTCTCGCTCTACCAATCGCGGCGATACCTCACATGTGTGGTTTGAACACCGTTTACATATGCGGGCGCTGCTCACGTATGTGTTCACTTCTGCGCACAAGCTCGTCGGGACGGGGTGCGTTTTCTGGCTCCTAACTTTTTTAGCTGGCTCCTAGATTCCAAGCAAATTTGTCAAACCCTGATATAGGGCCATACATGGAATCATATAGGGGCCATACATGGAATCATATAGGGGCATACATGGAATCATATAGGGGCATACATGGAATCATATATGGCCATACATGGAATCATATAGGGGCCATACATGGAATCATATAGGGGCCATACATGGAATCATATAGGGGCATACATGGAATCATATAGGGGCCATACATGGAATCATATAGGGGCATACATGGAATCATATAGGGGCATACATGGAATCATATAGGGGGCATACATGGAATCATATAGGGGCCATACATGGAATCATATAGGGGCATACATGGAATCATATAGGGGGCATACATGGAATCATATAGGGGCATACATGGAATCATATAGGGGGCATACATGGAATCATATAGGGGGCATACATGGAATCATATAGGGGCATACATGGAATCATATAGGGGGCATACATGGAATCATATAGGGGGCATACATGGAATCATATAGGGGCATACATGGAATCATATAGGGGGCATACATGGAATCATATAGGGGCCATACATGGAATCATATAGGGGCCATACATGCAATCATGTCATTACTGGGCTTATACACTAATTTGAGTATACAGTCTTCAGCCATTAATTTTATTAGCCAAAAGCTGAACTCTAGGAACATGACAAAAAAAAAAATCCCTTTTTTTCTCCAGCTCTCCAAGGATTGGTTGCTCCACACCTCGGTATGATTGGGCATGCTGATGTCATGTGGTGACTTTTCTGGGTTTTGACTGGATGTTAGTGATCATAGCAGAATTCAGTGTAAGAAATACACAGGAGAAAATGCAGGTTGACAAGGGGAGTGTAGAGGAGGGCGGGGCAGTCTACTGACATCACGACTCCACCCACCGAGCTCCGGACAACAGACCCACCCACAGAATCTGCATTTTGTTTGGGTCTCATAATAGACAGAGGGGAGACATTTGACAGGTAAGGATACATGCAGGAGACATGTATATCCTTATAGATCAGCACTATGGCAGGAGTTTAGAAAAGATGAGAGTGGATTTACATCCACTTTAAAAGTGGAACTGAAGGCAAAATATGAAAACCGGCAGGCTCTTTATTGTAGAAGAGACATGCAATGTCTCTCCAGTAATAAAAATACGCTTACCTGCCAAAATAATACACCTACCTGCCTATTTGCAATCCCCTGCATCCCTTCTGCACTGCTCATGCTCAGAAGTGATGTCACTCCATCAAAATGGCCAAACACTGGCACGCGGTATAACCCGGTAGAAGATGCCTGTGTTATAAGAAAATCCTGGACTTATGAAAAGTCTTGCGTCACTTCCGGTGCGGCTACGTCACAAAACAGCCGTTCGCAGGGCTTTACTGCGAATGCGCGACTTCACCAATTTTATCATGCACAAATGCAATTTTCGGGTCCAGAAAAATTATAGACCCGAGCGGGTGGGCGGAGCGACGATATGTTTAAACTTGTCATCAGCAGCACTGCGTCCAGTCCCGCCCCCGTCCCTAGGCTGTTCTTTCTTCTAACTTGTACCAAAGGAAAGTGGGAGAAGGAGATAGAGCCTAGAGCCGTGCTTGGAGAGGGGGGTGGGCCCCTTGCATAGCACTGTGTCTGGCCAGTCCCCCTCTCCAAGCACGGCTCTATCTCCCCCTCCCACTTTCCCTCGGTACGGGTTAGTAAAAAGAACAGCTCGGGTCTATAATTTTTCAGGACCCAAAAATTGCATCCCAGCTTGCTGGCTGTAGTTAGTTGCAATTAGTTGTAGTTGGCTGTGAAGTTACTAGGCCAGAGGTCTGCAGTACCTCTCCCCGGAGGCCTAGTAATTTAGTAGCATTTAACTTGGTGGACTATTGATCCCAGCTAGTCCGGCCTGCAAATCCTGTGCCCGCAGGCCGCATTGATTTGACACTTTGACACAAATCCTACAGTCGCATACCCCCCAAACAAAGTTGTTGAGTGGGGGGGGGGGTCCGCGGATCAAAGTTGTTGAGCGGGGGGGGATTCCGTGGATCAGAGTTGTTGAGCGGGGGAAGGTTTCACGGATCAAAGTTGTTGAGCGGGGGGGAGTCCGCAGATCAGAGTTGTTGAGCGGGGGTTACACGAATCAGGGGAATGAGCGGGGGAAGGTTTCACGGATCAAAGTTGTTGAAGGGGGGGTGCAGATCTACCGGGATTTAGCGCGAATGGCGGGACCACTGGATTTACCACGAACCGCTGTAATCGCGGGGAGGTAGGGGGGCGCAAAATCGTGGGAAAATAGCACTGCTCGCGGGACCACGGGATTTATCACGAATCGCGTGAAATTACCGCAAAACCTGGGACGGTTGGGAGGTATGCAGTCTGTCCTCTGGCAGGCTGCATTTGTGAAATTGCGGGACAATAGCACTGCTCGCGGGACCACGGAATTTTATCACGAATCGCGTGACATTCCCGCGAAATCCGGGACGGTTGGGAGGTATGCAGTCTGTCCTCTCGCAGGCTGCATTCGTAATAAATGCGTGGTAAAGCCCTTTGAACAGCTATTTTGTGACGTAGCCTCACTGGAAGTGACGCAGTCGAGGAATTTCATGGGTCGAGTTTCTTTTTATTACACCGACACTGACGAGGGGCCTTTGGGATTGGTCCATTGGCGCTTAGGTGAGTTTTTTGTCCTATTAGTTACGCTTTAAGCTGGAGTGTTGGAGGGCCCAGGGGCCTGAACAGTAGTCCAATAAATTGCTGGTCTGTCGACTGCCTGAGCTCACACCGAAAACAGCAGTTCTGTGGATAGAAAACCCCTTGTTGAGAGTGAGGTCAGAAGAGAATGACGGGGTTGGAGCTGACAGAAAGGCCATGGCATCCGAAATTTAAACTCTTTACAACTGTAGAGCGCAGAAAGGATCTCAGGGAATGCACATGCTGAACCTTGAAGTGGATGGGCTACAACACGAGAAGACTACATTGGGTTCCACAACTGTTATTCAGTCTGGGTTTCTGCTGAGAGACACAAATGGTGGGCCAGTCATCGGATCTGAATCTAAATGTAGCACCCTCTACTGTAGGTAGGTGCTAGGTAGGATTTTTTGTGAAGTAGAACTGTCAGTGCAGGTAAATTTAGGCAGGCCTATGCTTCAGGCTAGGCCTGCTTGTTTTGATCTGAGGGGCAGGGAGTGGTTAGTGAAGCAGTGGGTGTGACCACCTGTACTTCAGTGCTTCCAGGGAGATTGTTCTGGAAGAGGTACAGGGCCGGGATGCTGGAATGACAGGCAGCTCATGTGAGGAGCCCTGACCAATCCCCATTTGGAATTGGCAGGGGGCAGGCCTTTCATATAAGCTGAAGTAACAGCTCACTGGGGTGGTGTTGTTGGCCGGGTGACATGGAGAATGGAGTCCTAGATAGCAGCAGGGGCCCCATCCCCATCTGGGGGGGGGGGGCAAGGCCCAGCTGAGGAGCCGGGGAGAGCTGGGAGGGAGCCTCATCCTTACACAGTCATGGAAGAGGTGTCCTGGAACAGAGGGGCTGGAGAAGCTATTGGAAAGGATGTCTGGTTAAGGTTCTCCATTATGGACTCGGGGCAGGTGAAGGTGGGTGAGTGTGATAAAGTGGATGTTCTGGAAGAGGCATGCCAGGGGAGCTGGGTGCGAGGCCAGAGGAGAGAGTGTAGGATTTGTGTGAAATCGATGCGGCCTGCGGGCGCAGGATTTGCAGGCTGGACTAGCTGGGATCAGTAGTCCACCAAATTAAATGCCACTAAATTACTAGGCCTCCGGGGAGAGGTACTGCAGACCTCTGGCCTAGTAACTTCACGGCCAACTACAACTAATTGCAACTAACTGCTCCGTGTCCCCCTCCGTGCTCCGTGTCCCCCTCTGTTCTGCTCCATGTCCCCCTTTGTTCTGCTCCGTGCACCCCTTCGTGTCCTCCTCCGCCCCCTCTGTCCGCAATCTGTCAGGATGGAGAGAGGAGGTAGGAGCCGGTAAACCCGGCTGCTTCCTTTTGTGAATGAACAGAGTCAGTGATCACTGACTCTGTCCATTCACATAACTAAAATATCGTAACCTGTGATTACGATGTCTCAGTTTATGAATGGAGAGGAGCCGCTGTCTTCTCTCTATTCATTTACAGTGCTGCTAAGAAAAGGACAGTGGAATCTCTATCCTCAGTCCCTTTCTCTGTCTCAAAGGGGAGATGTCAGCGGTCTGTTAAGACCCCTGATATCTCACCAAAGCCCCCGAACAGGGCTGATAAAAATAAAAATTTAAAAATTTTCAATAAATAATAAAAAATATATATTTAAAAAAATATAAAAAAATGTAATAAAAAACACACTGACACGTCCACCCCCCCCCCCAAAAAAAGAAAGCATTGTAAAAAATTAATTGTAAAAATTAATTTAAAAAAAATTGTAAAAATTCATTAAAAAAATAAATTGTAAAAAAAAACTTGTCACATGACCTTAGAAAAAGTATCGGTAATCGGTATCGGCGAGTACTTGAAAAAAAGTAACTAGTAGCAACCATCCGCTACATAAAGGAAAATCACTGTGATGTTGTAGCATGAATGTACAGTTAACAATTTTGGGGGATTTTGTGTTATGCAATCATGTCGACATGTTGTAAAATCTCACAGGAATGTTTGTGGATGGTGGAATCCGTCCCACAAAGAATTGAGAGAGACCCTAGCTAGACACGTGCACTGCCGAAAAATTTGTTATTTGTTTTTTGTTATATTCGGGAATTCGGAAATACGAAAATTCGGAATTTGTAAATACGGAATTTCGAAATTTCGAAAATTTGGAAATTCAAAAATGCTAATTTTCCGGTCTTTGAGTTTCCAAATTTTCGAAAAACTGAATTTTTGAATTTCCGATTTTCACATTTCCAAATTCGAACATTTTCGAACTTGGAATTTTTGAATTTCGGAATTTGGAATTTTCGAATTTCTGATTTTCTAACCCCCGATTTTCTAATCTCTGATTTTCTAATCTCCGATTTTCGAATTTTGGAATTTGGAATTTTGGAATTTGGAATTTTTTTGAATTTTCATATTTCTGAAATGTTCATATTACGAAATTCCAATTTCTGAATTTCTGACATTCCGAAATTCCAAAATCCTGAATTTCCGAAATTTTTGAATGTCCAAAGTTCAGAATTTCCGAAAATGTTGGGATTAGCGAATTTGACAAAATTCGGAACCATGGGCCAGATTCATAGAAGAAATACGCCGGAGTATCTACTGATACTCCGGCGTACTTTCAAATTTGCCGCGTCGTATCTGAATTTGTGATTCACAAACAAGATACGACGGCATTTGGCTAAGATCCGACAGGCGTACGGCTTCGTACTCCTTCGGATCTTAGGCTGCAATACTTCGGCCGCCGCTGGGTGGAGTTCGCGTTGTTTTCCAGCGTCGGGTACGCAAATTAGCTTTTACGGCGATCCACGAAGCTACTCGCGTGCGTTATGTCGTCGCTCGGCATTTCTTCCCGTCGCAAAGTTAAGCCTGCTTTTTCATTGCTTAACTTTAGACGAGCCATGTTAAAGTATGGCCGTCGTTCCCACGTCGAATTTAAATTTTTTATTTTTTTTGCGTAAGTACGTTACGCACGTCGCCATTCACAAACACGTCAGGGAGCCATAATTTTGCGCAAAGCACGGCGGGAAATTTCCAAACGGAGAATGCGCAGAACGTTCGGCGCGGGAACGCGCCTAATTTAAATGGTACACGCCCCATTTGAATTAGGCGGGCTTGCGCCGGACGCCTTTACGCTACGCAGCCGAAAGTTTACACGCAAGTGCTTGGTGAATCAGGCACTTGCGCTGAAAACTTGCGGCGGTGTAACGTAAAGACGATACGTTACGCCGCCGCATTTGTACCTGAATCTGGCCCTACAGGTCTAGCCCTAACCATCAGTATAGTGTTCCTCATAAATTGCTCATTGGGTGTGCAAAAAACAATATAAAGCTTCTATAATAAAGTCAACTCTTACTTTCATTAAATATATCCACGCCGCCCTCTACATCATGGGGTGAACTTTGCCATGTGCCGGTGGTGGCCACAACAACCTCTTCACAGATTGGCAAATCTTTCAGTGTCTTCCATTTACTGAACTTGTCCATTCCTTTAGACAGGATTACTTTTTTGGTCCCGTGCTTGGCACTCAGGTGCAGCTGGTGTCCATAGAGGGATAGGTAACCCCTACTGTCGCAGAACCAGGCCTGGTTCTTCCGGCCTTCGCACGGGTCCGTTTTCAGAGTGGGCAGATCTTGAGGCTTGATCACCGTTAGGCACTGTTTACTCTTTACATTGATAATGGATTTGGTGCCCGGTTCCCAGGTCCAGTATTGGTGGTTGGCGTTCACCTTACACTTGGCTAGAGAGACTCGCCCAGTGTCATCTGCTGCGTGAATACACTTCTCCAGTTGGACGTTTTTGATCATGAACATTTGGCCCTGTGTGACTACAGATAAAAAAAATCATAATTATTTAAGGTATGGTTTGTATTCATACGAAAAATTATATAATTTTAACAGGTGTGGGGGGCATAACAGGGGCAATCACAGTGGCTTCAGAGAAGACACAGGAACCATAGAACTATGAGGGAAAAAATATTTAACCACTTGCTTACTGGGCAACCCCCCTCCTGCCCAGACCAATTTTCAGCTTTCAGCGCTGTTTCACTTTGAATGATAAAAGCGCGGTCATACAACACTGTACCCAAATTAAATTTTTATCATTTTTTTCCCACAAATAGAGATTTATTTTGGTGGTATTTGATCACCTCTGCGGTTTTTATTTTTTGTTAAAAAAATTTTTAAAAGACAGATTAAAAAAATAAATTATATTTATATTATATAACAGGTATTTTTTCTCCTTCATTGATGTACGCTGATGAGGCTGCACTAATGGGCACTGATGGGCTGCATTGATGGGCACCAATAAGGCGGCACTGGTGGGAACTGATAGGCGGCACTGGTGGGCACTGAGAGGTGACACTGAGAGATGGCACTGAAGGGCATTGATAGGTGGCACTGGTGGACACTGAGAAGTGGCACTAAAAGGTGGCATTGATAGGTGGCAGTGATGGGCACTGATAGGTGGCAGTGATGAGCATTGATGGGTGGCAGTGATGGACACTTATCAGCACTGGTGGGCACTGAGAGGTGGCACTGAAGGTCATTGATAGGTGGCACTGGTGGGCACTGAGAAGTGGCACTAAAAGGTGGCATTGATAGGTGGCAGTGATGGGCACTGATGGGTGGCAGTGATGGGCACTGATCTGCACTGGTAGGTTACACTGATAGGCAGCATTGCTAGGTGGCACTGATGAGGCACTGATTGGCACCACTGGTGGGCATTGATAGGTAGCACTTGTGGGCATTGATAGTTGGCACTGATGGGCAATGTGGACACTGGTAGGTGGCAATGGCAGGTGGCACTGGCAAGGGGTATGTATTGCACAGATGAGGCAGAATTGCCTCTTCCTATTCGGGACCGATGTCCCTTGCACACAAGCCGGTGACCAGCTTTTTTTCCTCCCAATTACCGAGCTTTTGTTAACATCACGTGATCAGCTGCCATTGGCTGACAGCTGATCACGTGGTAAGGGGCCGGCCCCTTACTCGGATCTGTGATCACCCGAGTCTCAGTGACTCGGTGATCACAGCGCACCCTGCAGGGGAGGACGTCTATTGACGGCCTCCCGGCAATTGGGGTCCGTGCTGTGGCCGTCTTTCGGCTATAACGCGGACGCCAAGTGGTTAAAGCGGAGTTTCGGCCACAATTTCACTTTTTAAATATAAATACCCCTGTAATACACAAGCTTAATGTATTCTAGTAAAGTTAGTCTGTAAACTAAGGTCCGTTTTGTTAGGTTGTTACAGCATTTAGACACTTTATAAAATAGAAATTGACTGGGGCCATCTTAAGTGTGGGCATCATGAAGCCAGACTGTATGACTTCCTGGATTTCAGCCTTGCAGATCTCGCACATGCTCAGTGCTGCACAAGCAGTGTCAGATCAGGTTTCAGCACCTGTGCTGTCCAAGTCACATGATTCTTTGAGACTGGGGAGTGCACAGACTCCTGGAAAGTTACACCCACTACATTCCCAGGAGTCTGTGCGGTGCATTAAGCACCTAGGTGCAGGAAGTGGGAAGATTAACTATTCTGCCTAGCAACAACACTTTGAAGGCATCTAAAAAATATATTTTTTCCGTAAATGACTAATGACATTTTTTTAAAACTACTGATGTAATGTTATATTTATGGGTGGAACTCTAACGCTTTAAGCATATCCAAACCCAAAACGCTTGCTGACACTGTTTTTATACTGCGGCAGGTTGGCTCAGCTGCGCAAATCGTGGGCCGCATTAAGAGCAATACCAGTTGCGCATGGCCGGCACCCGTGATGTCCGCCGACCACCTGCGATCGCTTCACAGAGAGCCAGAACGGGAATCTGTCAATGTAAACAAACCGTTCTGATAGTGGTGTAGAGAGAGAGATCGTCTGTACCTAGTGATCATTAACAGCGATCTTTCTCCTCCTCCAGTCAGTCCCATCCCTTCACAGTTAGAAACACCTCCCTAGGGAACACTTAACCCCTTGATCGCCCACTAGTGTTAATCCCTTCCCTGCCAGTGACATTTATACAGTAAGCAGTGGCTATTTTCAGCACTGATCGCTGTATAAATGTCACTGGTCCCAAAAAAAGTGTCCGATCTGTCCGCCGCAATGTCGCAGTCCTGATAAAAATCGCAGATCGCCGCCATTACTAGTAAAAAACAAATGAATAATAAAAATGACATAAATCTATCCGCTATTTTGTAAACGATATAACTTTTGCGCAAACAATCAATATACGCTTATTGCATTTTTTTTTTTTTACCAAAAATATGTAGAAGAATACTTCATGAAGATGAAGAAATTACGGGCCAGATTCACAGTTGAAATACGCATATTTTCAAATTTGCCACGTCGTAGCGTTGTTTTGAAACAAGTTACGACGGCTTTAGGCTTCGATCCGACAGGCGTACGGCTTCGTACGCCTTCGGATCGTAGGTGTAATTCTCCGGCGCCCGCTGGGTGGAGTTTGCGTCAATTTCCTGCGTCGGGTATGCAAATTAGATGTTTACGGCGATCCACGAAGGTACGCGCGTTCGTCGCATTCGCTTACATCGTCGCTAGCCGGCTTTTCCCGTCGCAAAGTTACGAGTCCTCTTTAGGTGGTGTAAAATTACACCATCCATGTTAAAGTATGGCCGTCGTTCCCGCGTCAAATTACATTTTTTATTTTTTTTGCGTAAGACGTCCGGGAATACGAAACGACGTAACGCACGTCGCCGTTCAAAAAATACATCGGGGCGCCGTAATTTCACGCAAAGCACGGCAGGAAATTTCCTAACGGAGCATGCGCAGAATGTTCGGCGCTGGAACGCGCCTAATTTAAATGGTACACGCCCCATTTGAATTAGGCGGGCTTGCGCCGGACGGCTTTACGCTACGCCGCCACAAGTTTACACGCAAGTGCTTTGTGAATCAAGCACTTGCGGCGGAGTAACGTAAAGGGGATACGTTACGCCGCTGTAATTGTTCGCGAATCTGGCCCTACCTTTTTTTCAAAAAAATTGGGGATATTTATTACAGCAAAGAATATATAATATTGTGTTTTTTTCAAAATTGTCGCTCTTTTTTTTGTTTATAGCGCAATAAATATAAACTGCAGAGGTGATCAAATACCACCAAAAGAAAGCTCTATTTGTGGGGGAAAAAACGCGTCAATTTTGTTTGGTTACAACGTCGCCAGTTATTATAGAAAAACGTTCAAAATAATTTTTTTTTTTTTTTAATTCTTTTGTGTTTATAGCGCAAAAAATATAAACCGCAGAGGTGATCAAATACTGTACCACCAAAAGAAAGCTCTATTTGTGGGGAAAAAAGGACATCATTTTTTTTTTACAAAAATATGTAGAAGAATACATATTGGCCTAAACTATTGAAGAAATGTGTTTTTTTTTTTGGGGGGGGGGATATTTATTATAGCAAAAAAGTAAAAAAATATCGTTTTCAAAATGCTAAAATCTAGATCACCTCTCTGCCTCATGTTTTTTTTTTTTTTACCAAAAATATGTAGAATACATATTGCCCGAAACTGTTGAAGAATTTTTATCTTTTTTGGGGGGGGGGATATTTATTATAGCAAAAAGTTAAAAATGATGGGCCAGATTCACAGAACAAATACGCCGGAGTATCTGCTGATACTCCGGCGTATTTTCAAATTTGCCGCGTCGTATCTTAGTTTGAGATTCACAAACAAGATCCGACAGGCTTATGGCTTCGTACGCCTTCGGATCTTAGGCTGCAATACTTCGGCCGCCGCTGGGTGGAGTTTGCGTCGTTTTCCAGCGTCGGGTATGCAAATGAGCATTTACGGCGATCCACGAACCTACTTGCGTGCGTAACGGCGTTTTTTCCCGTCGCAAAGTTAAGCAATCTTTTTCATTGCTTAACTTTACACCAGCCATGTTAAAGTATGACCGTCGTTCCCGCTTCGAATTTTAAATATTTTTTTTTTTTCGGGGTAAGTACGTTACGCACGTCGCCATTCACAAACACGTCGGGGCGCCGTAATTTCGCGCAAAGCACGTCGGGAAAATTGCGAACGGAGCATGCGCAGAACGTTCGGCGCGGGAGCGCGCCTAATTTAAATGGTGCATTTGAATTAGACGGGCTTGCGCCGGACGTCTTTACGATACACCGCCGCAAGTTTACAGGTAAGTGTTTTGTGAATCAGGCACTTACGTTGAAAACTTGCGGCGGTGTAACGTAAACACGATACGTTACGCCGCCGGAGTTCTACGAGAATCTGGCCCATAGTTTTTTTATTCAAAATTGTCTTTTTTTTTTGTTTATAGTGCAACAAAATAAAAACCGCAGAGGTGATCAAATACCACCAAAAGAAAGCTCTATTTGTGGGAAAAAATTACATTTTGTTTCTGTACAACGTCGCATGACCGCGCAATTGTCAGTTAAAACGAACGCAGTGCCGTATCGCATAAAAATGGTCTGGTCATTAAGGGGGGGTAAATCCTTCCGGGGCTGAAGTGGTTAATTAAAATATATTTTTATTTTTTTTAATTGAAAATTTAAATACAGTATGACATAAAAAATTGTCACGATCGCCATTTTATTCCTAATGCCCCGTACACACCATCACTTTATGTGATGAAAAAAAATGACGTTTTTAAAAACGTCACTTTAATTGACCGTGTGTGGGGGAAAACGTTGTTTTATGTCTTCTGAAAAACTACCAAAAAAAATTGAAGCATGCTTCAATTTTATGTGTCGTTTTTCAAAACGTAGTTTTTTACTTCACAGAAATTGACCGTGTGTAGCAAAAAACGACGTTTCAAACGACGTTTTTACACCCGCGCATGCCCAGAAGCTAGTTATGAAGCGAGCTTCAATGGAAAAACGCGGTGAACGTAACCTCGCTTTGCTAGAGCATTGTGAAAAAAACGATGGTGTGTAGGCAACATCGTTTTTGAAAATTGAAGTTTCAAAAACGTAGTTTTTTACTTCACAGAAAACGTAGTTTTTTACTTCACAGAAAACGTAGTTTTTTACTTCACAGAAAACGTCGTTTTTTAACATCGCAGAAAACGACCGTCTGTACGCGGCATTAGGGTCTCTGCTAAAAAAAAAAGTGTATAATGTTTGGGGGTTCAAAGTAATTTTCTAGCAAAAATATCTGATTTACATTTGTAAAGAAAAAGTGCCAGAAAAAAAAACTCCTGGTCGGCATACAACAATATTCTCTACAATTTAGGGCTCTTTCACACGTCCGTTCCGTTTGTCCGTTTTTTGGACGTCCGTTAACGGACCGCAATGCTTCCCTATGGGCTAGCGTCCGTTAGCGGATGAGCATCCGCTAACGTCCGTTAGCATCCGTCTGCGTTCAGTTCCGTTTTTTTGGACGGAAGAAAACCCTATTTTTCTTCCGTCTAAAAAACGGAACGGACGAAAAACGGACGTTAACGGATGATCCGTTCCGTTAACATCCGTTTTTCTATGTAAAAAGCCCCCAAAAAAAAAAAAAAAAAAAGGATGAAAAAAACGGATGGAAAAACTGATGCAAAAACTGATGCAAAAACTGATGAAAAACTGACGAAAAACTGACGAAAAACTGATGGAAAAACGGATCAACTGATGAAAAAAAAACTGATCTGAAAAACTGAACGGACGTGTGAAAGAGCCCTTACAATGAAAAGTGTATTTTTACTGGGAGTCCCCGGGGGGAAAGCCTTGTCTGAAGTTCTATAACAGGGACAGGAATTGTGGGGCGAGTACGGCAGGAAATGCCGGGGGAATATCACAAGAGAGTGAAGCGTATTGTGACAGAGGCTGGCCGAGTCCAGATCTTTACGATAACGATCGATCTCTGGAGGTAAACGCCGCAAAGTGCGCTAATCTCCCGTCTTCATCCTGCCCAAATCCCAGGACTACAATGAGACTGAACCCAGATCTCTATGCTGGATATCCTCCCTATGAGCATTCTATTGTTATAATTCCACCTACCAGAATTCCCATGTGGCTGTTTAAATGGCCAGTCCCCCCCGTCCCCCCCAAAAAAAATGACGTTTAACCTTTTGCCTAAAAGAGCAATTTTTTAATTTCTCACATAAATATTAAAATCTGCATTTTTTTATAAATTTTTTGCTAATATTATATTAAACATTATGGGGTAGATCCACATACATCCGCTGCGCCCGGCGCAGATGTAAGATACGCTACGCCGATCTAACTTACTTGGCTTTGGTTTGAATCCTCAACGAATTCGCGCCGTAAGGTACGGCGGCGTAGTGTATCTCTCGCGGCAGATTTCAAATTGGGCGGGTAGGGGGCGTGTTTCATTTAAATGAAGCGCGTCCCCGTGCCGAACGAACTGCGCATGCGCCGTCCGTAAAAACTCCCAGGGTGCATTGCTCCAAATGACGTCGCAAAGGACGTCATTGTTTTCAACGTTAACGTAAATGGCGTCCAGCCCCATTCACGGACGACTTATGCAAACGACGTAAAATTTTCAAAATTAGACGCGGGAACGACGGCCATACTTAACATTGAGTACGCCACCATATAGCAGCTTTAACTATACGCCGGAAAAAGCCGAACGGAAACAACGTAAAAAAAATGCGCCGGCCGGTCGTACGTTCGTGGATCGTCGGAAATAGCTCATTTGCATACTCAACGCGGATTACGACGTGAACGCCACCTAGCGAAAAATTGCATCTAAGATCCGACGGCCTGTCGGATCTAACACAGATGCCGTCGTATCTTGTTTTGTGGATACCAAAACAAAGATACGACGCGCAAAATTTGAAATTACGTGGCGTATCAAGAGATACGCCGCGTAATTTCTTTGAGGATCTGCCCCTATATATTTTCTGAGAGCAGCGGTCCTGGATAATAAAATGGTGGGGCCTCGTACAGACGAGCGGACATGTCCGATGAAAACGGTCCGCGGACCGTTTTCATCGGACATGTCTGCTAGCAGATTTTGGTCTGATGGTTGTACACACCATCAAACCAAAATCCCTGCGGACAGACAGCGCGGTGACGACGCGGTGACGTGGCAGCGACGATGACGTGGCGACATGCGCGAACCCGGAAGTTCAATGCTTCCACGCATGCGTCAAATCACTTTGACGCCATGCGCGGGTTCTCGGGCCTGCGGACATGTCCGATGAGTCGTACTGACCGTCGGACATGTCCGACGGACAGGCTTCCAGCGGACATGTTTCTTAGCATGCTAAGAAACATTTGTCCGCTGGAAACCTGTCCGATCCGCCGGAAAATTGTCCAGTCTGCCCTACACACGACCGAACATGTCGGCGGAAACTGGTCCGCGGACCACTTTCAGCAGACATGTTCGGTCGTCTGTACGAGGCCTGGCTGTTGCAATTGTTTATGTCACACAATGGCCTGGATTCAAGAAGCAATTGCGCCTGTGTAACTATAGTTACACATCGCAATTGCTTACTTGCCCCGGCGTAACGAATGCTCCTGATTCAGGAACCTCGTTACGCCGACTGCAGCCTAAGATATGCGCGGCATAAGGCTCTTATGCCCGCATATCTTAGGCTGCATTCTTGCGATGGCCGCTAGGTGGCGTTCCCGTTGTGCTCAGCGTATAGTATGCAAATTGCATACTAACGCCGATTCACAACGTTACGCGAGCCCTGCGTACGCAGTTTACATTGTTTCCGCATGGCGTTTTTCGCGTAAGGCTGCCCCTGCTATTAGCAGGGGCAGCCAATGTTACGTATACCCGTCGTTCCCGCGTTTTGCGAAATTTCAAGTTTACGTAGTTTGCGTAAGTGATTCGTGAATGGCGCTGGACGCCATTCACGTTCACTTTGAAGCAAATGACGTCCTTGCGACGTCATTTGCCGCAATGCACGTCGGGAAAGTTTCCCGACGGAGCATGCGCTCTGCGATCGTCGCGGGAACGCGCCTAATTTAAATGATTCCCGCCCCCTACGGGATCATTTAAATTGCGCGCGCTTACGCCGGGCATTTTGCCGGCGCGCCCACGCAATTTACGAAGCTACTGCTCCGTGAATCAAGGGCAGCGCAGTAAATTTGCGGGGGCGCAGGGCAAAAAGCGCAATTGTACTTGAATCTAGCCCAATATTTGTAAAACTCTCAATCAAACACAGGAAAAAGCGGCTATGGCCGCCGAGTGTATCACATGGGAGCGGGCCCGCAAGGTAACCCCTTGCTCTTGCTGGGAGGAGCCGAGACAGCCGCCGTGGGACCCCAGAAGAGGAGGATCGGGGCCACTCTGTGCAAAACTAACTGCACAGTGGAGGCAAGTATAACATGTTTGTTTTTTTTGTTTTTTTGATTGATGGGAACACTGGCAGCATTTGATGGGGCACAGTAGCGACAATTGATGGGCACACTGGCAGCATTTGATGGGCCACAGTAGCGACAATTGATGGAAACACTGGCAGCATTTGATGGGGCACAGTAGCGACAATTGATGGGCACACTGGCAGCATTTGATGGGACACAGTAGCGACAATTGATCGGCACACTGGCAGCATTTGATGTGGCACAGTAGTGACAATTGATGGGAACACTGGCAGCATTTGATGGGGCACAGTAGTGACGATTGATGGGAACACTGGCAGCATTTGATGGGGCACAGTAGTGACGATTGATGGGCACAATGGCAGCATTTGATGGGGCACACTAGCGACAATTGATGGGCACAATGGCAACATTTGATGGGGCACAGTAGTGACAATTGATGGGCACACTGGCAGCATTTGATTGGGCACAGTAGCGACAATTGATGGGCACACTGGCAGCATTTGATGGAACACAGTAGCGGCAATTGATCGGCACACTGGCAGCATCTGATGGGCACACTGGTGGCAACTGATGGGCACAGTGTCAGCAATTGATGGGTACAGTGGCTGCGTTTGATGGGCACAGTGGCTGCAATGGATGTTTTTTTTTTTTTCATTTTGTTTGCGCCCCCCCTCCCAAAAAAAATAAAATTGAGAGCCGGCCACCACTGAATAGAAGGTTTATGGGGAGGATATCCAGCATAGAGATCTGGGCTCAGCCTCGTTGTAGTTGTGGTAAGAGATGTGTTACTGGTCAGATCACCAGGACAAAGAAAACTAATGCAGCCACCACCAATCTAATGATTGGTAAGCTGCAAAATATATTACATGTTGGGTTTAATACCGCTTTATAGTATATGTAAACATTGACCCAGATCCACAAAGAAATTACGCCGGCGTATCTATTGATACGCCGCGTAATTTCTACGATCCCCCGTCATATCTTTGTTTTGTATCCACAAAACAAGATACGACTGAATGTGGGCTAGATCCGACTGACGTACGTCTTAGTATGCCGTCGGATCTTAGGTGCATATTTACATCTGGCCGCTAGGTGGCGCTTCCGTTGATTTCCGTGTATAATATGCAAATGAGCTAGATACGGCGATCCACAAACGTACGTCCGGCGCATTTTTTTACGTCGTTTCCGTAAGGCTTTTTTTGGCGTATAGTTACCACTGCTCTATGAGGCGTACGCAATGTTAACTATGGACGTTGGGCCAGCGTCGAATTTTCCGTCGTTTACGTTGTTTGCGTAAAACGTTTGCGAATAGGAATTTGCATAGAATTACGTTCACGTCGAAAGCATTGGCTTGCTGCGGGTTAATTTGGAGCATGCGCACTGGGATACCCCCACGGACGGCGCATGCGCCGTTAAAAAAAAAAACTTAATTTACGTGGGGTCAAGTAGAATTAACATAAAACACGCCCACATCTTTGTAATTTGAATTCCCCGCCCTTACGCCGACACATTTACACTACGCCGCCGTAACTTACGGCGCAAATTCTTTCAGGATACGGAAAATACGCTGTAAGTTACGGCGGCGTAGTGTATCTGAGATACGCTACGCTGGCCGTAAAAATGCGCAGAGGTACGTGGATCTGGCCCATTATCGTTAAAAGCTTGTAGAAGCTTTAACATGTTAATGTCATTTAAAAAAAAATCATCTTCTGAATTTTTTATTTTTTTTTTGCTAATAATTTTTGATTGAATTTAGAATCTGCATTACTCAGGCATTGTCTACTGTTATCATCAGGAAACCCGCTCTCTGAGAAATGCCATGCTGCTATCACAGGAGGGCATGTGGACAGGATATTGGCTGCAAAAAAAAATCCCAAGAGATCAACAATAAATACTGCTTGGGAAATGTCACCATAATGTATTCTAATAGAATATATTGTCAGCTCCATCTAGTGGCCAAATTGCAATACTGTATAGGACTCTGGAATACCTCAATGGGAAATACACTGCGGGCTAGATTCAGAGAGAATTTACGCCGGCGCATCCATAGATACGCCGCGTAAATTCAAATCTGCGCCGGCGTATCTTCTTTCTGTATTCAGAAAACAAGATGCGCCGACATTAGCCTAAGATACGACTGGCATAAGTCTCTTACGCCGTCGTATCTTAGGGTGCATTCTGACGCTGGCCGCTAGGTGGCGCTCCCGTCGTTTTCGGCGTAGAGTATGCAAATTACCTAGTCACGCCGATTCACAAACGTACGTGCGCCCGGCGGTATTTTTTTACGTCGTTTGCGTAAGGCTTTTTCGGCGTAACGTTGTTCCTGCTATTAGGAGGCGCAGCCAATGTTAAGTATGGATGTCGTTCCCGCTTCGAAATTTGAATTTTTTGCGTCGTTTGCGTAAGTCGTTCGCGAATAGGGCTGGACGTAATTTACGTTCACGTCGAAACCAATGACGTCCTTGCGACGTCATTTGAAGCAATGCACACTGGGATATGTACACGGAGGGCGCATGCGCCGTTCGTAAATCACGTCAGGTCATCGCATATTAGCATTAAACACGCCCCCCTTCCACATTTGAATTACGCAGGCTTACGCCAGCCCCATTTACGCTACACCGCCGCAACTTACGGAGCAAGTGCTTTGTGAATACAGCACTTGCTCCTGTAAGTTGTGGCGGCGTAGCGTAAATACAATACGCTGCGCCGCCGTAAGAAGGGGCGCAGCTACGTGAATCTAGCCCTGCATATCAGCCACTGGATAGATAGAGATGACCATATGGGAATGAATCCATTAGGGGAAAAAAAATGCAGGAAAATTTTGGCCAGCTTGCATGAATGCTTCTGACATTCAGGGCCGGTTCACACCTCAAAAACGCACTCCAGATCCGTTCTGGATGCGACTCTGCATGCGTGTTTTAAACTTTGGTGCATTTTTGATGCGTTTCCGGATGCATTCATTGGCCCAGATTCTCAAAGGGCTTACGACGGCGCAACGCCATGTACGCCGTCGTAAGTCCTAATCTGGGCCGTCGTATCTATGCGACTGATTCTTAGAATCAGTTACGCATAGATAACCATTAGATCCAACAGGCGTAAGGCTCTTACGCTGTCGGATCTTAAATGCAATTTTTTTTTTTGCCGCTAGGTGTCGCCTCCGTAGTTTTCCCCGTCGAGTATGCAAATTAGCTAGATACGCGAATTCCCGAACGAACGCGCGGTCGACGCAGTGAAGTTACGACGTTTACGGTAGGTTTGCGCGGTGTAAAGTTGCCCCTGCTATATGAGGGGCAACCAATGTTAAGTATGGCCGTCGTTCCCGCGTCAAAATTTATAAAATTACGTTGTTTGCGTAAGTCGTCCGTGAATGGGGCTGGACACCATTTACGTTTACGCCGAAACCAATGACGTCCTTGCGACGTCATTTGGAGCAATGCACCCTGGGATATTTTCCGGACGGCGCATGCGCAGTACGTTCGGCGCGGGAACGCGCTTAATTTAAATGCTCCACGCCTCCTACCCGGCTAATTTGAATTAGGCGGGCTTGCGCCGGGTGATTTACGCTACGCCGCCGCAACTTTACAGGCAAGTTCTTTGTGAATAAAGCACTTGCCTGTAAAACTTGCGGCGGCGTAACGTAAATGAGATACGTTACGCCCGCGGAGTTTTAAGCCAATCTACGAGAATCTGGGCCTCTGTGCTTTGTTTTTTTTTTTTCTTTCACTATACTAGGGTCCAGTGCGTTTTTGATGCATTTCTGTGCGTTTTTGATGCATTTTACTGCATTCCAGTACAGTCCCGTGCAGGAAAAAATGCAGCTAATAATTTTTTTTTTCTGGAACTGAAAAGCCCCGGAGCTGACTGCACTGAACTATGCCATTGGAAACCATATAACCTACTTTTCCAATGCGTTTTTGATGCAGAACAGAAAACGCACTGGACTGCATGTGGTGTGAACTGGCCCTATACCAGAAAATGATTTATAAGTAGACCCCTTGACCACTTAAGGATCGCCTCCTGCACATTTACGCCAGCAGAATGGCACAGTACGTCCTGTGCTAGTGCCCAGCTGTGGGTCGTGGGCGCGCGCCCGCGACCCGGTCCGAAGCTCCGTGACCATGACCGCGGGACCCGATCGCCGCTGGAGTCCCGCGATCGGTCCCCGGTGCTGAAGAACGGGGAGAGCTGTGTGTAAACACGGCTTCCCTGTTCTTCACTGTGGCGCCGTCATTATGGGGAAACACAATCAATGACGTCACACCTACAACCACACCCCCCTACAGTTAGAAACACAAATGAGGTCACACTTAACCTCTTCAGCGCCCCCTTGTGGTTAACTGCCAAACTGCAATTGTCATTTTCACAGTAATCAGTGCATTTTAAATGCATTTTTTGCTGTGAAAAATCAATGGTCCCAAAAATGTGTCAAAATTGTCCGAAGTGTCCGTCATAATGTCGCAGTCATGAAAAAAATCGCTGATCGCCGCCATTAGTAGTAAAAAAAAAATGAATAAAAATATCCCCCATTTTGTAAACGCTATAAATTTTGCACAAACCAATAGGTAGAAGAATACGTATCGGCCTAAACTGAGGACATTTTTTTATATATATATATATTTTTGGGGGATATTTATTATAGCAAAAAGTAGAAAATATTGCATTTTTTCAAAATTGTTGCTCTATTTTTGTTTATAGCGCAAAAAATAAAAACCGCAGAGGTGATCAAATACCACCAAAAGAAAGTTCTAATTGTGGGGAAAAAAGGACGCCAATTTTGTTTTGGAGCCACGTCGCACGACCGCGCAATTGTCAGTTAAAGCGACGCAGTGCCGAATCGCAAAAAGTGCTCTGGTCTTTGACCAGCAATATGGTCTGGGGGTTAAGTGGTTAAAAAGAAGGAAAATGTAAAGCAAAGCATTAAAGTCTCAGGTCTGAGGTTTTCATCCTTCTCCATGCATGGCATCCATAAGGGATGGGCCATTCTGCTGACCGCCATGCCGCAATAAGAGGATAATGCTAATAAGAGGAAGAGAGAGAAGAATGGAAATAAGCAAAAAGACATGAAAGCGTGAGGGACACATAACACGGGTGCAGTGTGTGTGTGAGGGGGGAGGGGGGGCACCCCCATTATAGAGAGAGACCATGGATGGTGGCAGTAGGAAAATCACCACCCAGATAGTTATGTATAGCAAGGACAGGGCCGCTGATATGGGGGGACCACCAGTCCTCCTGTAGGGGGCCCGGGCTCACAAGAGGGCCCAAACAGCAGAGGGAATCAGTGCGGTTGGATGGAGGGGCAATAAGAGGATGTCCTATGTGACTCTCTGCAGCAGCTGAAACCTGTTTCTCTCCCTCCCACCGACTTTCAGCTGCTGCAGGGAGACACTCAGATACAGCTGTCGGCTTCCCTGTTTCATTAGAAAAAAAAAAATTGTAACCCTGTATTGTTTTAATCCCCTGTAAAATGTTTTTAAAGTCTTGGGGGGGGGGGGAATGTAAAAAAAAATATTTTGTAAAAATTGTAAAAAAAAATTCAAAACATTTACATTTTTTTTTTCAATAATAAAATGTTTTTGTTCAAAAATGTAAAAAAAAAAAACGATTTAAAAAGGGTTAATTCACACAGCTTCTCTGTTATCTTTGTGTCCGCTAAGAATGGTTTTAGTATATTTTAAGTGACAATCTTGTTTGGTTATATTTGGGGAGGGCCCTGCCAGGTAGGCTGCACGTGGCCCCCTGTGATTTCTAACAGCAGCCCTGAGCAAGGGTATCATCCCACTACTGTAGGTTACCAAATTTTCAGTTGAGTTACTTTATTATTGTTCATGTATCTTTATTATCATTATTGTACATGTACTGTATCTATATTATTATTATTATACTGTATGTATCTTATTAATATTATTCATGCATCTGTATTATTATTATTGTATTTTTATTATTATCATTGCTGTTATTATTGTGTTGTTATTATTATTGTACCTGAATCTTTATTATTATAATATCATATGTAACTTTATTATTATACATGTGCAGTATTTCATTTTTAATATTGTACATGTATTTTTAATTATTATTGTTGCACATGTATCCTTTTTTAAATCATATTTGTACATGTACTATTTATTATTATTGTACATGAATCTTTTTCTTTTATTATTGTACATATCTTTTATTTATTATTATTATTATTATTATTATTATTATACAGGATTTATATAGCGCCAACAGTTTACGCAGCGATTTACAATATAAAAGGGATACAATACAGTTACAATACAATAAAATACAAGAGGATTAAGAGGGCCCTGCTCAGAAGAGCTTACAATCTAATAGGGTGGGGCAGGTGGTACATCATTATTTTTTTGTTGTTATTATTGTACATGTATATTTTATTACTATTAATGTACTTGTATCTTTATTATCATACTTGTACATGTACCATTATTATTGTTGTCCATTTATCTTTTTTTTGTTATAATTATTATTGTATATGTGTCTTTTATTATTATTATCATTAATGTACTTTATTGTCGTACTTATACCATTATTATTATTATAACAATATTATTATTATGATGACGATTATTTCTCCTATTTATATAATTTTCTTATTATTTCTTATCCTTATTTCTTCAACACATCAAAAGTTTAAAAAAATCACTTGAGTAAAATCTGTGAAAGATTAATTCTGATTGGTCGGTTGCTTGTTCTTTACTATGATTTGCTGCTCAGCTCATTCAGTAAGCTAATTACTCAGCTAATTCAAAAAAGAGTGAACAGCAAACTTTAAAATACAGTCCTACAAAACAACCGATCAACCAATCGGACTGATTATTTTTTCTTTGCATTGTTTTCTGCTTTTTATTTTTTGCTGTCTAGTGTTGTAACATACAACTCACACACACGTCACACTGCAATATCTGGATACATTTTACCAGCAAATCGACATTAACAAACGACAATGTTGACTACAGAAAAAGGCCACTTACCTTGCAGGAGGACACAGAGGGTCAGAGCGGCTGGGCCTAAACTGTACATCTTTTAAAATTAGAATTTTTTTTTTTTTTTTTACTTTTACTTTTTTAGTGTTCCCTTTTTTGAAAATTAGTAGCAGGTTCTGTATCAGGCTCAGAGTGATTAGTGTGGAGATGGGGGGTCCTTTCCTTTTCGGAGGTGGGTGGGGGAGGCGTGGATGAATGGCAAGTAAAAAAAAAAATCGCCAACAAAGTGCGGAAAAGCCAAAGAGAGGAAAGTTAGGAGTTTCTCCTTTGTGAGCCGGCTGCAGTCTGCCTGTGAGGGGAGAATGTTAATCAGGCCGTGGTCCTGTGTCCCCTCTTCTCCTCCCCACCCCCCCCTTCCCGTCCTTCACAGGCAGCACAATGGATCGGAGATCAAGCCCATTGCACTTTGCTTCTCCTGAAAACAACATCCTTCAATGTGATTTTTTTTTTCAAATATATTCCATCCCTCTTTTCTTTTCTTCTTTTTTTTTTTTTAATAAAAGCATCAGATAAAAAAAAAAATGACCATAGTAAAATCATTCAAGGCATGCACATTATGGGTGTCCAGGAAATAGTAGGAGAGATCAGCATGCCATTTTTTTTTTCGATTCGACACTACGTCCACAATTGCGCGGTCGTGCGACGTGGCTCCCAAACAAAATTGACGTCCTTATTTCCCCACCTCCGGCACCTCCTGAACTGACTGTATGTAATGGCAAGGGGTGCTGGGGTGTGCTGTAGGGTATTGATGCTCACTACTGGGGGATCTCTTCTAACTGGAGGGGACCAATTTTTGCAGGGGGGTCTACTTTTGCTGAGGAGGTCTATTGTTGCTGGTGGGGGGCCTATTGTTGTTGGGGGTGAGTCTTATATTGCTGCAGGGGGTCTTATGTTGCTGCAAGAGATCTACTGTTTAAGGAGGGATCTACTGTTGATGGTTGCCAGAGAGTCTATTAATGCTGGCTGTGCGGAGATCTGTTGACGCTGCCGGGAGTCTATTGTTGCTGGGGGGGGTAATTTTGTTGTCGGTGGTCCATTGTTAGAGGGATCTATTGTTGCTGGCTGCAGGGGATCTATTTTACTGATTTTCTTGATATCATTACCAAATTCCATACAAATTTCTTAGCACCACAAAATGATACTTGGGTCTGTATTGTCTACAAGGGGCGGTACTGGGAGGTGGGTATAGGATGGAACCAAGAGAAGGTGCTCGGAGGTGGGTAGGGGCAAGGAAGAGAGGTGACTCAGAAAGGGGGAGTTCCTGCACCTATTATCTGAGAAAAAAAGCCCTGGGTACAACGATACCACTGCTGAATCCAGATGAGGAGGGGTTAACATCAGTCCGTCGGCATGTAGATGTAGTGTTGCTCACGAATATTCGTATTGCGAATATTCGGCTCGAATATGGCATATTCGAGTATTCGCAATATATTTCGAATTTCGCGGTGAATATTCGCAATTCCGAATATTCGCATTTTTTCAATTTTATTTTTAAAACAGATCACATCCTATCGACGTCTAAAAGCATTGCTGGTATGATCAGAGACCCTGGGCCGAGTAGCTAAGCTGAGGCGATCCTTTTATGTTGCCGAATATAAAAAAAAAAAATTGCGAATTTTCGCTAATGCGAATGCGAAAATGATTGCGAATTTTCGATAACTGTGGTAGGAGAACTCTGATTGTCTCTGATGCAAAAGGGGGGGGCTTTGTGTATGTTTCTGTTATGAATATTTGTATGTTTGATATTATTTTTTTTTGTAAGAAGGAAAAAATTGCGCATACCTTAAAAAAAGGGGAGAATACAGCAGCAACTCAAAAATGTTATACAACATAAATTAATACAAGACAGAAAATGGAGTCGCTCTACAAGAATAAAAAATATGTCTAGTGACAAGACATGTGGGCAAATTATAAAATAAGCAAGCGCAAATAACTTGTGAAATACACAGTGAAACAAATATATAAAGAAATATAGTCCCAATAATAGAAAAATAATCTTTCATAAAAATGTCTTTGATATGTGAAGTGAAAAAAAGTCCAAAGCATGCAGCATGAACGTGTTCAATCTTCAAGGTGTTTGATTGACAAACGGCTGTGACAGATGGATAGAGTAAAGAATCACCACCAATGCAAAACACTTTTTATTTTCTATTGTAAAATATCAAGAATATTCTGAGCCAATCAGAGTGCTCCTTCCGCACTTGCCGAATATTCGCAATTATTTTGTATTGTAAAATATCAAGAATATTCTGAGCCAATGAGAGTGCTCCTTCCGCATTTGCCGAATATTCGCAATTATTTTGTATTGTAAAATATCACGAATATTCTGAGCCAATCAGAGTGCTCCTACAGCATTTGTCGAAATTGCGCAATAAATATCGCATTCGCATTTTGCGAAATTTCGAAAAAATATCACGAATATTCTGAGCCAATCAGAGCGCTCCTCCAGCATTTGTCGAAATTGCGCAATAAATATCGCATTCGCATTTTGCGAAATTTCGATAAAATATCAAGAATATTCTGAGCCAATCAGAGTGCTCCTTCCGCATTTGCCGAATATTCGCAATTATTTTGTATTGTAAAATATCACGAATATTCTGAGCCAATCAGAGTGCTCCTAGCGCTGTTGTTGAAATTTCGCCATCAATATCGCATTCGCATTTTGCGAAATTTCGAAAAAATATCAAGAATATTCTGAGCCAATCAGAGTGCTCCTACCGCAGTTATCAAAAATTCGCAATTATTTTCGCATTCGCAATAGCGAAAAATCGCAATCATTTAATTTCGATAAAATATCACGAATATTCGAATTTAGCGAATATATCTCGAATATTCGAATATATATTCGAGATATATCGCGAAATCGAATATGGCGTGTTCTGCTCAACACTAATCACAACTCCCAGTGGATGGCTGTAGAATCCCAGGTTGATAGAGGGAAGTGTAACAGCCCTTGCGTGTGGCAGATAGTGAGGTCCCGCCGGCATGCAGATATGAAGGCACAGCAAAGGAGCCCTTCAGATGGACACGGCAAGCCCCGCCGGTGTCCGTGACGTCACCGGATCTTCGACGGAACTCCCTGAAGCCGGCGGAGAGGCGAGTACCAATCAAAATAATTTTGATCGATCAAAAAAATTAAAGATTAATCGATGAATTAATAGTTAATTCCCACAGCCCTAGTATTCTTCTACCTATTTTTGGTAAAAAAAAAAAATAGCAATAAAAAATAAATAAATAAACGTATATCGATTGGTTTGCGCAAAATTTATAGCCTTTACAAAATAGGGAATAGCTTTATGGCATTTTTATTAATAATTTTTTTTTACTACTAATGGCTTTGGATTTTTTTTGTGACTGCGACATTATCGAGCCATCCTACCGACAGAATGCCGGTGTTTTTTTTTTTTCTCAGCACATACCTCGTTATCACGATTTTCACCTCACGGCAATCCCGCGGGAGTGGGCGTTCCCAAGCACTGCCTGTGATTGACAGGCTTCCGAACGGCGCATACTGCGCGTCACAGGTTGCCAAAAAAAAACGAACGTCGGTGCGGCTCTATACGGCGCCTGCGCACCGACGTTCGGGTTCTGTCGGCAACCTGTGACGCGCAGTATGCGCCGTTCGGAAGCCTGTCAATCACAGGATGGCTCGACTCCATGTGATGTCAGAATTTTTTTTGAGGGTGAACCTCCACTTTAAGGACCGAGCCTCTTTCTGAGATTTGTTGTTTACAAGTCAAAAACTGTATTTTTTTTGCTCGAAAATTACTTAGAACCCCCAAACATTATAATTTTTTGTTATAACACCCTAGAGAATAAAATGACGGTCGTTGCAATACTTTCTGTCACACCGTATTTGCGCAGCGGTCTTACAAGCGCACTTTTTTTGGAAATTGTATTTTTTGAGTTAAAAAATAAGACAACAGTAAGGTTAGCCCAATTTTTTTTCATTATGTGAAAGATAATGGTACGCAGAGTAAATCGATACCCAAAATGTCACACTTCAAAATTGAGCCCGCTCATGGAATGGCGACAAACTTTTACCCTTAAAAATTTCCATAGGACGTGAGCTGCGGTGGCTCAACGCGATTGGCACTGCGCTGACAAGCCATTCACCTCTGCAGCTAGGGGTTCGGATTCCGGTCTCGGCTACATGTGAATTGAGTTTGGTGGTCTCAGCCCGGCCCCCGGTGGGTGTGCTATGCGAGGTAAGCCTGCGCTTAGTATGCCCCCCCCCCCTCCCACAAAAACCACCACACTTACACGCACTTGAAATTGGGTTAACATGCACGCACTTTGACCACACGGTCTCTAAAAAGAGAGGCAAAGGACTAACGGGGCTGGTTGAGCGGGCTAGATCCTCTCACTCCCTTATAGGGAGTCCCTCTGCCCCGTTGGGCTTCAAAGCGGAGCAGGTAGGGCGGGCTGTGTGGGAGGACCCCCTCACGTACCCGCCATTGCCACCCGGGGCATGGAGAAAGGTGGCAGATTGCCTCTGGGGGAGGCCTGCCTACTCCCAACTCCTGCAGTCCGGCTCCTCTCTCGAGTACACGCACAAAATACACTTAAAAAAAAAAAAAATTCCATAGGAGACGTTTAAAAAAAGGAGGAGGTCCAGGGCTAGAATTATTGCTCTCGCTCTAACGATCACGGCGATACCTCACATGTGTGGTTTGAACACCGTTTTCATATGCCGGCGCTAGTCACGTATGCGTTCGATTCTGCACGCTTTTTTTCTTAATTATTTTACCTTTTAGTTTTTACACTCTCCTTAAAAAAAAATGGTGTCACTTTTATTCCTATTACAAGGAATGTAGACCTCCCTTGCAATGAAAAAAAAGCAGGACAGGTCCTCTTAAATATGATATCTGGGTTAAAAAGACCTCACATCTCATATTTACAGTAAAATGCAATAATACAAATAAAAAAATTGGCATTTAAAAAAATGCACAAAAAAATGGCCCTTTAAGAGCTATGGGCGGAAGTGAAGTTTTGACGTCGCTTCCGCCCTGCTATGGTATGGAGACAGGTGGGGGTCATCTTCCCCCTCACTCGTCTCCATACCCAGCCTGCAAGAGGTCCTGATCGCCTCCGCTGCTGCCGACGGCTCCGGTAAGCGGCGGAGGGCACGGGAGAGCGGTGGGAGGGGGGCCATCTCCCGCTGCCGATAAAAGTGATCTTGCATTGAATCCGTCGCAGAGACCACTATTATTGTAAACCGGACCACCAGCTGAAGAGGAGGACACCTGGGTAATGGTAGCTAGCTGCTTCCATAACAAAGATATCCCTCTTCAAACAGCCGGCGTATGGCGGCCCGGAAGTGGTTAAGATTATTGAAACTTTTGACACTCCCTGCTCACACCACTGATTGTGGAAGAGAGTTCCACATCCTTACCGCCCTGACAATAAAGAACCCTCTACGCAGTTTAAGGTTGAAGCGCTTTTCCTCCAATTTCGTTGAGTTGCCGCGTGTCCTCTGGAGCGGAATCGTTTCCTCCCTATGCTACAATCACCATTGAGAGATTTGTATATTGCATTCGTATCTCTTCTCAAGTATCTCTTCTCCGGGGGGAATAAGTCTAATAGCTGGATTCACAAAGAGTTACGCCGGCGTATCAGTAGATACGCCGTCATAACTCGGAATCTAAGCCGTCGTAAGTTTTAGTGTATGCTCAAACTGAGATACACTTAAACCTAGCTAAGATACGACAGCCTGCGCCGTCGTATCTTAGGGTGCAATATTTACGCTGACCGCTAGGTGGCGCTTCCGTTGAGTTCGGCGTAGAATATGCAAATGACTAGATACGCCAATTCACGAACGTACGCTTGCCCATCGGCGTAAAGATAAAGCTGCCCCTTAGGTGGCCTAGCCAATGTTAAGTATGGCCGTCGTTCCCGCGTCGAAATTTCTAAATTTTACGTCGTTTGTGTAAGTCGTCCGTGAATGGGGCTGGACGTAATTTACGTTCACGTCGAAACCAATACGTCCTTGCGGCGTACTTTGGAGCAATTCACACTGGGATATGTACACGGACGGCGCATGTGCCGTTCGTAAAAAACGTCAATCACGTCGGGTCACAAGTCATTTACATAAAACACGCCCCCCTGTTCCTAATTTGAATTAGGCGCGCTTACGCCGGACCATTTACGCTACGCCGCCGTAACTTAGGAGGCAAGTTCTTTGTGAATACAGCACTTGCCTCTCTGACTTAAAGCGGGGGTTCATCCGAAAAACCGTCCGTCGCATACAGCGCGTCACGAGTTGCCGAAAGTAGCTGAACGTCGGTGCGCAGGCGCCGTATAGAGCCGCACGCGCTGTATGCGACGGTCGGAAGGCTGTCAATCTAATAGGAACGCCCAGTCCCGAAGACCATACCCGGAAGCGGCGGGAGAACATCTATCTCTAAAACGGTAAGTACCGCATTGATTTTAAAAAAAAACACCCGATTGTGCTTTCCATAATTAGCCTCAATCTAATGTTAAAAAAAATTTTTCGGGTGAACCCCCGCTTTAAGGCGGCGTAGCGTAAATACGATACGCAACGCCGCCTGAAAGTTACGCTGCCCTACCTGAATCCAGCTATAAGTCTTTCCTCGTAATTGAGGTCCTCCAGCCTGCTTATTATGTTTGTTGGCCTTCTCTGGACTCTCTCCATTTTCAGCACATCCTTGCTAAGTTTTGGTGACCAGAACTGTATGGCATACTCCAGATGTGGCTGGACCAGAGTCTTGTAAAGTGGTAGAATTATATTTTTAACTCTCGAGTAAATACCCTTTATAATGCATGCTAATATTCTACTAGCTTTGCTTGCTGCAGCTTGGTATTGCATGCCATTGCTGAGCCTGTCATCTACTAGGACAAGGACACCCAGATCTTTTTCCATTCTGGAATCCTTCAATGGTTCTCCTCCTTACAAGTCACCGTGCGCCGCCGGTGACTCGGACTGTGGGTCCCGCGGACACGATGTCCACGGGTATACCTGCGATCGTGTCACGGTGAGGAAGAACGGGGAAATGCTTGTGTAAACAAGCATTTCCCCAGTCTTCCTAGTGACAAGACAGTGTACACAGCTCCCTGTAATCGGAAGCAGTGATCAGTGTCAAGTCACACACAGCCCATCCCCACCTACAGTTAGAATACAACCCTAGAACACACTTAACCCCTTCCCTGCCAGTGCCATTTTCACAGGAATCAGTGCATTTTTATAGCACTGGTCGCTTTAAAAATGGCAATGGTCCCAAAAAGGTGTCAAAAGTGTCCGATGTGTCCGCCATAAAGTCCCAGTCACGATAAAAAAATCGCAGATCGTCGCCAAAATGCCAAAAAACTATCCCCTATTTTGTAGACGCTATGGCCCAGATTCTCAAAAGAGATACCACCAGATACGCCGTCGTATCTCTGCGTAGCGCCGTCGTATCTATGCGACTGATTCTTAGAATCAGTTACGCATAGATATTCATTAGATCCGACAGGCGTAAGTCTCTTACGCCGTCGGATCTAAACTTAATTTAAAAAATTTTTTTTGCCCGCTAGGTGGCGCTTCCGTCGATTTCCGCGTCGAGTATGCAAATTAGCTAGATACGCAAATTCCCGAACATACGCGCGGCCGACGCAGTAAAGTTACGACGTTTACGTTAGGCTTTTCCCGGCGTAAAGTTGCCCCTGGGTCTATGAGGCGCAGCCAATGTTAAGTATGGGCGTCGTTCCCGCGTCGAAATTTTACAAATTTACGTAGTTTGCGTAAGTCGTCCGTGAATGGGGCTGGATGTCATTTACGTTCACGTCGAAACCAATGACGTCCTTGCGACGTCATTTGGAGCAATGCACACTGGGATATTTGACGGACGGCGCATGCGCAGTTCGTTCGACGCGAGGACGCGCTTCATTTAAATGATACACGCCCCCTACCCGTCGAATTTGAATTCCGCCGGGTGATTTACACTACGCCGCCGCAACTTTACAGGCAAGTGCTTTGTGAATAAAGCACTTGCCTGAAAAACTTGCGGCGGCGTAACGTAAATGAGATACGTTACGCCCGCACAAATTTGCGGCGATCTACGTGAATATGCCCCTATAACTTTTGTGCAAACCGATCAATAAACGCTCATTGTGATTTTTTTTTTTTTTTTTTTACCAAAGATATGTAGAAGAATATGTATCGGCCTAAACTGAGGAAAAAAAAAAAATTTATATATTTTTTTGGGGATATTTATTATAGCAAAAAGTCAAAAATATATATATTTTTTTCAAAATCGTTGCTCTATTTGTGTTTTTAGCGCAAAAAATAAAAACCGCAGAGGTGATCAAATAACACCAAAAGAAAGCTCTATTTGTGGGGGAAAAAGGACATCAATTTTGTTTGGAAGCCACGTCGCACGACCGCGCAGTTGTCAGTTAAAGCGACGCAATGCTGAATCGCAAAAAGTGGTCTGGTCTTTGACCAGCAAAATGCTCCGTGGATGAAGTGGTTGATAAATCCATGCTGATTAATACTAATGATACTGATTTCATCAGCAAATTCTTGAATATAGTCCCTTTACAAACTATTGATGTAAGACTAGTTTTCAGGAATTTGTCTGTGCCCTTTTTTGAATATTGGCACCACGTTGGCTTTTCACCAATCAGTTGATTCCATTAGTATTTGTCTGGAGTACATTTGAAACAAAGGCCCAGATTCTCGTCCAGCTGTGTAATTTTGTGCGGGCATAACGTATCCTCTTTACGTTATGCCTCCGCAACACGGGCAAGTGCTGTATTCTCAAAGCACTTGCTCTGCAAGTTGCGGCGTAGCGTAAATCGGCCAGCGTAAGCCCGCCTAATTTAAATTTGGATCAGGGGGCGTGTTTTATGTAAATCTACTGTGACCCGACGTGATTGACGTTTTTCCCGAAGGGCGCATGCGCCGTAGGTGGAATTTCCCAGTGTGCATTGCTCCAAAGTACGCCGCAAGGACGTCATTGGTTTCGACGTGAACTTAAATGTTGTCCAGCCCCATTCACGGACGACTTACGCAAACTTTTTAAAATTTCGACACGGGAACGACAGCCATACTTAACATTGGTACGCTGCACTTATGCCTCATATAGCAGGGGCAACTATACGCCGGGAAAAGCCTAACATAAACGTCGTAACTTTACCGCGTTGGCCGCGCGTACGTTCGGGAATTCGCATATCTAGCTAATAGCTAGCGGTCCAAAAAAAATAATGCAGTTTAGATCCGACAGCGTAAGAGACTTACGCCTGTTGGATCTAATGAATATCTATGCGTAACTGATTCTAAGAATCAGTCGCATAGATACTAGATAGTCCTTTGAGAATCTGGGCCTATCTATCTATCCCTCGTGCTCTATCTATCTATCTATCTATCTATCTATCTATCTATCTATCTATCTCTCGTGCTCTATCTATCTACCCCTCGTTGTGCTCTGTCAATCTATCTATCCTATCTATCTATCTATCTGGCTGTCTTTCAATCTATCTATCTCTCTTGCTCTATCTATCTATCATTCTGTCTATCTATCTATCCCTCGTGCTCTGTCTATCTATCTATCTGTCTATCCCTTGTGCTCTATCTATCTATCCCTTGTGCTCTAGCTATCTATACCTCGTGCTCTATCTATCTAGCTATCCATCTATCTATCTATCCATCGTGCTCTATCTATCTATCTACCCCTCGTTGTGCTCTGTCTATCTACCCCTCGTTGTGCTCTGTCTATCTATCCCTCGTTGTGCTCTGTCTATCTATCCCTCGTGCTCTGTCAATCTATCTATCCTATCTATCTATCTATCTGGCTGTCTTTCAATCTATCTATCTCTCTTGCTCTATCTATCTATCATTCTGTCTATCTATCCCTCGTGCTCTGTCTATCTATCTATCTGTCTATCCCTTGTGCTCTAGCTATCTATACCTCATGCTCTATCTATCTATCTAGCTATCTATCTATCTATCTATCTATCTATCTATCTATCTATCTATCTATCTATCGTATATCTATCTATCTATCTATCTATCTATCTATCTATCTATCTATCTATCGTCTATCTATCTATCTATCTATCTATCTATCTATCTATCTATCTATCGTATATCTATCTATCGTCTATCTATCTATCTATCTATCTATCTATCTATCTATCTCTCTTGCTCTGTCAATATATCTATCTATCTATCTATCTATCTATCTATCTCTCTTGCTCTATCATTCTGTCTATCTATCTATCTGTCTGTCATTCAATCTGTCTATCTCTCTTGCTCTATCTATCTATCCGTCTGTCTTTCAATCTATCTATCCCTTGTGCTCTGTTTATCTATCTATCTATCTATCTATCTATCTATCTGTCTATCCCTTGTGCTCCATCTATCTATACCTCGTGCTCTATCTATCTATCTATCCATCTATCTATCTATCTATCTATCTATCCATCGTGCTCTATCTATCTATCTATCTATCTATCTATCTATCTACCCCTCGCTTGTGCTCTGTCTATCTATCTATCTATCTATCTATCTATCTATCTATCTATCTATCTATCTATCTATCTATCTATCTATCCCTCGCTTGTGCTCTCTCTATCTATCTATCTTTCTATCTATTCGTATTGTGATCATATTTTTAGAACACTTACTGGCAGGGGGTATGGACACTACCAGGAATTTCATCCTCCACAGGGTCTTTGAGTTCGTCTGCAGAGAACAATAAGTCATTATGATTGTTTGAAAACTTTAGAATGTTCACAAAAGGAAACCCCATTATTTGTTTTGGAAAGATATACAATTTACATCAGAAGGCATTAGTAGATTCTAGGTCTGCAAGGCAGCTTTGCTCATAACAGGAAAGTGTTATACAATATTGAATTTTTTTTAACATTCATGCAAGCGTTATGTATATTACCTGTAATGCTTGTAATATGTGGGTAATAGTTTCTGGTGCTGATTTACTATAAACAATGCGCTGCGCCGGTTCACAGCTTAATTGGTGCGCCGGATGAATCCTTAATTGAGCGTATGAACCGGCGCAGCAGTGGGCGCAATGCAGTAATAAATATGTAAAGCCGCCGAACTCCCTTTAGAAGTCAATGGGAGAAATCAAAAGTGTTAATTTTAACCACTTAAGGACCCCCTACTGACGATATACTTCGGCAGAATGGCATGGCTGGGCACATCCACGTACATGTACGTGGCTCTTTAAGCCCAGCCGTGGGGTCGTGCACGGTCTGAAGCTCCGTGACCGTGGCCGCGGGACTCGTGGACCCGATCGCCGCTGGAGTCCCGCGATCGGTCCCTGGAGCTGAAGAACGGGGAGAGCCGTATGTAAACACAGCTTCCCCGTTCTTCACTGTGGCGGCGTCATCGATCATGTGTTCCCTTTTATAGGGAATCGCAATCGATGATGTCACACCTACAGCCACACCCCCCTACAGTTAGAAACACATATGAGGTCACACAAAACCCCTTCAGCGCCCCCTTGTGGTTAACTCCCAAACTGCAACTGTCATTTTCACAGTAATCAGTGCATTTTAAATGCATTTTTTGCTGTGAAAATGACAATGGTCCCAAAAATGTGTCAAAATTGTCCGAAGTGTCCGCCATAATGTCGCAGTCACGAAAAAAATCGCTGATCGCCACTATTAGTAGTAAAAAAAATTATAAAAATGCAATAAAATTATCCCCTTTTTTGTAAACGCTATCAATGTTGCGCAAACCAGTCGATAAACGCTTATTGCGATTTTTTTTTACCAAAAATAGGTAGAAGAATACGTAGCGGCCTAAACTGAGGAAAAAAAAATGTTTTATATATTTTTGGGGATATTTATTGTAGAAAAAAGTAAAAAATATTGAATTTTTTTTAAATTGTCGCTCTATTTTTGTTTATAGCGCAAAAAATAAAAACCGCAGAGGTGATCAAATACCACCAAAAGAAAGCCCTATTTGTGGGAAAAAAAGGACGCCAATTTTGTTTGGGAGCCACGTCGCACGACCGCGCAATTGTCAGTTAAAGCGACGCAGTGCCGAATCGCAAACACTGGCCGGGTCATTTAGCTGCCTAAAGGTCAGAGTCTTAAGTGGTTAAAGGTTAATATGCTAGTTTTTGTCCTAAAAAGTGTTTGGGGACCTGAGTCCTGCCCCAGGGGACATGTATCAATGCACTTTTTTATTTTTTTAAACGGGAGCAGTGAATTTAATAATGCTTAAAGTGCATTATTAAATGTACCTTGGGGGGGGGGGGGGTGTATAATATGCCTGTAAATTAGCGCATGTTTCCCGTGGTTAAAACTGTCCCTGCACAAAATGACATTCTGACGGAAAAAAAGTCCTTTAAAAATGACTCGCGGCTATAATGAATTGTCGACTCCCGGCAATTCAGAAATAATTCATTCATTAAAAAAAAAAACAGCACGTGGGGGTCCCCCCCAAATCCAATTACCAGGCCCTTCAGGTTTGGTATGGATATTAAGGGGAGCCCCGCCGTCAAAAAAAAAAAAAAAAATGACGTGGGGTTCCCCCCAAATATCCATACCAGGCCCCTCAGGTCTGGTATGGATTTTAAGGGGAATTCCACCCCAAATTTAAAAAAAAAAATGGCGTGGAGTTCCCCCAAAAATCCACACCAGACCCCTTATCCGAGCACACAACCTGGCCGGCCACAGGAAAAGAGGGGGGATGAGAGAGTGGCCCCCCCTCCTGAACCGTACCAGGCCACATGCCCTCAACATGGGGAGGATGCTTTGGGGTCCCCCCCAAAGCACCTTGTCCCCATGTTGATGGGGTCAAGGGCCTCATCCCCACAACCCTGGCCGGTGGTTGTGGGGGTCTGCAGGCGGGGGGGCTTATCGGAATCTGGAAGACCCCTTTAACAAAGGGGACCCCCAGATCCCTGCCCCCCCCTGTGTGAAATGGTAATGGGGTACATTGTACCTCTACCATATCACCAAAAATGTAAAAAAAGACAATAGCCGGTTTTTGACAATTCCTTTATTAATGTCTTCTTTCCGCGCTTCTTCTCCCATCTTCTTCTTTTCTGCATTCATTTGTGTTTCTTCCTCCATCTTCTTCTTCCTCTGCTTCTTTCTTTGGTCTTCTCGTCCGTATCTTGCACCGACTTCTTCTTTTGTGCATTCGGGTTTCTTCCTCCATCTTTTTCTTCCTCTGCTTCTTTCTTTGGTCTTCTCGTCCGCATCTTGCACTGGCTTCTTCTTCCCCGGACGACCCGCTTGCAATTGAAGTTCCCGCTGTGTGACGCTCCTGTTCTTCTGACAGTACTTTTATCACTGAGGACGTGGCCCCCCTCTGACGCCACGGGGAAAGCCATAGGGATGTCCCGTGTAGTACATGTGCGTCAGAGGGGGGCGGGGTCACCGGATGATACCGCGTCCTCAGTGATAAAAGTACTGTCAGAAGAGCAGGAGCGTCACACAGCGGGAACTTCAATTGCAAGCGGGTCGTCCGGGGAAGAAGAAGCCGGTGCAAGATGCGGACGAGAAGACCCAAGAAAGAAGCAGAGGAAGAAGATGGAGGAAGAAACCAGAATGAATGCAGAAAAGAAAAAGATGGGTGAAGAAGAAGCGGGGAAAGAAGACAGTAGCTGCAGGCATCTTTCAGATTTCCCTACTGAAAGTCCAGGACATCATATGACGCCTTGGGCGGGAAGTGGTTAATGAGAGTGGTATGCCCACCCTACCATCTTCTGAAGTTGAGTCAATATAGGCACCTATTTCAGAAGATGAGCATCTTTTGGCAATTTAGTCTCTCAAGCCCGGTAAAAGCCCAGGTCCTGATGGGTACATGGCAACATTATTACAAAACCTATACTGATATCCTAAAAACGCCCTTTCTCCGTGCCCTCAACATCCAAAAAAACCCTCGTCCTATACCGGAGGCCTTTACGATGGCTCACATAGCTTTAATTCCCAAACCAGCTAAAGATCCCACAGACTGCGCTAGCTACAGGACAATTTCACTATTGAATTTGGATCTAAAAATCCTGGCCAAAATTTTACCCAATGACGGCTTTTCTACCCACACTTATTGGACTCGAGCAGGTGGGATTTATGCCGGGGCGGGAAGCTCGTCTTCTGATGTGGAGAAGGCCTTTGATCATGTGTCATGGGACTACCTGTTTACCACCTGTAGACACATAGGCCTGAGATCCCACAATGATGTTGTGGATTTTTAGCTAGATTCAGGATGGCGAGCGCATAGTTGCGGCGGCGTAGCGTATGGCATTTACACTACGCCGCCGTAAGTTAGCGAGGCAAGTACATGATTCACATAGCTAGATTCAGAGAGACTTAGGCTGGCGTATGAGTAGATACGCCAGCCTAAGTCTGAAGTCAGATACGCTTAAATTAGGCTCAGATACGAGCGTCGTCGTCCGTGAATAGGGTTTTACGTCATTTACGTCCACGTCTAAATCAATAGGACCGTATGGCGTACTTTGCCGCAATGCACACTGGGATATGTAGGCGGACGGCGCATGCGCCGTTCGTAAAATACGTCAATCACGTCAGGTCAAGCTCCATTAACATAAAACACGCCCCCTCAGCTAAATTAGAATTAGGCGCCATTACGCCCACCCGATTTACACTACGCCGCCGTAACTTAGCAGGCAAGTACTTTGTGAATCATGTACTTGCCTCGCTAACTTACGGCGGCGTAGTGTAAACACGATACGCTACGCCGCCGCAAAGTTAGGACGCCCTTTCTGAATCCAGCTAACAAAGTACTTGCCTGCTAAGTTACGGCGGCGTAGCGTAAATCAGGCGGGCGTAAGGGCGGCTAATTCAAATTCGGCTGAGGGGGCGTGTTTTATGTAAATAGGGCTTGACCTGACGTGATTGACGTATTTTACGAACGGCGCATGCGCCGTCCGCCTACATATCCCAGTGTGCATTGCGGCAAAGTACGCCGCACGGTCCTATTGATTTCGACGTGGACGTAAAACCCTATTCACGGACGACTTACGCAAAATACGTACATTTTTCAAATTTCGACGCGGGAACGGCGGCCATACTTAACATTACTATTCCAGCTATTTGATGGAATAACTTTAGGCCTGATAATGCGTTACGTAAACGGTGTATCTGTACTGCATCGGCCGGGCGTACGTTCGTGAATAGGCGTATCTAGTGATTTACATATTCTACGCCACCTAGTGGTCAGCCTAAATATTGCACCCTAAGATAGGACGGCGCAAGCCGTCGTATCTTAGATAGGTTTAAGTGTATCTCGGTTTGAGAATACACTTAAACTAAGGACAGCGCAAATTCCGAGTTAGGTCGGCGTATCTACTAATACTGAATCACCCTATTTGGCTTTATACCATAAACCACAGGCCCGACTTAAAATAAACGGCACCCTCTCTGATGCGGTACATATAAATAATAGTACGAGGCAGGGTTGCCCCCCCCCCCCCTCCTGTTTATAATATCCTCTGCATGATCTGCCCTTTATATGCCTTCTTCTACTGACCACCAATGTAAGGTGGTTTTCATCTGTCCGTTATTTTTATTTATTTTTTCCATTTTATGACCATTTTTTTTACATGCATTTTGAGTTAGAGACTGAGGTGTTATAAAATGTGCATGTCAAACACTCCAAGCATGCCACATTCTAATTATTTTATTTCAGACTTTCTTCTGATCACACTAAAGTACCATGAGCATTATCTACAACAGTTATTGGCTGGGTTCCACGAGACCTGGCCATTATTTAACCTCCCGCCGCCCTCCGGTGCTTCTACCGACTCACCGCTGCAATCGGTGAGTCGGAGAACGGATCCGCCAGATGGTCACCAGAGTCTCTATGATCGTCGAAGGCCGGGTGCGATGTTATGAAGTCAAGCCCGGCCTCTGCATTCAAAAAAACAGCGCTGCTGCGGCTGGGAAGCCGTGATTGTTTTTTTATTTTTTTTCCAAACTACCATTCAGGGACACCCCCCTTCCCAACAATCAGCTTGTCCTGTAACAGGGATGGACTGGCTATTGGGACTACAGGGAGTTTCCCGGTTGGCCGATGGCTCAGTGGGCTGGCTTAAGTGACAGTGGACCGCCGTCCCACTCCGCTCCTTTGTCTCTCCCTTCCCGCAGCGCTCACCTCCTCTCCCTCCCCACAGCGCTCAACTGGGTGGAGCAGAGAAGCAGGGGGGACAACAGAGGAGCATGGGGGAGGGGGCAGAAAGCTGACTCAACAGTTATGGCCTGGGAGTTTCTCACTTCTACCTAATCTTGTCCCATAAGGGGGGGGGCACCGAACTGATTCTTTCCCCCGGGTGAAATAATATCTAGCTTCCCCACTGGTACTGCCTATAAAAGTACCAGTACCAGCCGTTCTACTCTAATAAAGTAGAATGGCTAGTGAAGGGGGAAAGAGGGGGCTTGGGTGGCCGGGGGGTGGGGTGCGGGAGTTGTCCGGCCACCATGGGAGAGACCTGTCAAAGTGGGCCAGTCTGGATGAAGTCCAGGGCCAAATTTTTGTCCCAGTCCAGCCCCGTCCTGTAACGAATCACAGCACAGTGATTGGACACAAGAGACGGGATTTATGATTTCTCCAATCACAAGCAGGGGACAAGGACTGTGCTCCTTTAGGCATTCCCGGCCAGGACAAGTACTGTCAGTGAGTAAAGCGGTGATGTGGCGGCCTTTTTTGGGGGCATCAGATTGGCCCGGGGGGGGGGGGGGGGGGTTGGCTGTGTCAGTTGCATTCTGGGACACTATTGTCCTGGAATTAAGGTGCCCAGGACAGACCTGCAAAATGCGGGACTCACTGTAAAGAGGACCTGTCATGCCATATTTCTATTACAAGTGATGTTTACATTCCTTTTTCTTATAATAGGAATAAAAGTGATCAAACTTTTTTTTTTTTTTAAGTGTCAAAATAAAAATTTGTAAGTAAAATTAACAATAAAAAATAAAATGCCCCTGTCCTCGTGTGCTCGCACGCAGAAGCGAACGCATACGTAAGTCCCGCCCACATATGAAAACAGTGTTCAAACCACATATGTGAGGTGTCGCTGCGAACGTTAGAGTGAGAGCAATAATTCTAGTTCTAGACCTCCTCTGTAACTCAAAACATGTAACCATTAAAAAAAATTAAAGTGTCGCCTATGGGGATTTTTAGGTACCGAAGATTGGCGCCATTCCACGAGCGTGTGCATCTATTTACTCTGCGTAACTTCATCTTTCACATGGGCTAGCACAAAGGTACTCCAAATAAAGAGACAACACAATAACATAATACAACACATATTTATTTAACTTGGAATTTATATGGCCACGGTGTTATCCATAAGGGGTTAACATGAATTATTTAAATAAAATAAATAAGCCATCTTGGCTAAAATATATTTAACAAAGAATTAAATGGTGGGGACGACTACTCCCCACTGGCCGGAGCCACTGAGCCCCCCCCCCCCCCCCACACCACCACCGTGGCTAATTCAATCAGGTTCTGTAGACCCATATTGAAAATGTCAAGGCCTATTGGCGATAAATTAACCTTATCTTTACGAAACAAACCTGGCACAAACCCTTCTAATTCCGAGTGGCGAAATGACAAACCGCCAGACGAAATAAAAAAATCTGTGAATAGTCCTGTTAAGCCTCCTTCGAATCCTGTCAAAATAGAACAGGCCACACTGAGGAGACCACAAAAACCTTGGGATCATCTCAGAAAACGCCAAGAACGAGGCTGGAAACATCATCTTTATTGCATGCAAATCCCTCTTCATTTCGCACAATAATTCCCAAGTACCCAATTTTCCCAGATCATTCGCACCAGCATGAAAAACTAAAAATTAGAGGGGGAGGCCATATGCCAGCCAAATACATTAAGTGCTCCTTAAAATTCCGCCAACGCAAACCCCTGACACCAGACCATACAACTATAAAAGACTTAGGCCCGGATTCACAAAGCACTTGCGCCGACGTATCTCGAGATACGCCGCGTAAGTGCAAATATGCGCCGTCGTATCTGTGCGCCGTGCCCACAAAACTAGATACGACTGAAAATAGGCTTCATCCGACCGACGTAACTTGCCTACACCGGGGTAGAGTGGGCGCATATTTACGCTGGACGTATTTGGCGCTCCCATTGATTTTCTATTTAAATATGGAAATGAGGGAGATACGCCGATTCACGAACGTACGTGAGCCCAGCGCATGCTACACGCGGTTTGCGTAAGACGTACGTCCGGCGTAAAGTTATGCCTCATAAAGGAGGTGTAACTCAGCAGCATCCATGCAAAGGGCTGCACCAGGGAACTCAAGCCGTCGTATTTTACGTTGTTTACGTTGGACGTGGATATGGCTGGGCGTAGGTTACGTTCACGCCGTAGGCAGTGATCCGTCGTATCTTAGGGAGTAGTTCTGACGTGATTCTGAGCATGCGCACTGGGATGTGTCCACGGGACGGCGCATGCGCCGTTCGTTATACATATCTGTCTGGCGCTCGGCCCATCATTTGCATGGGGTCCCGCCTCATTTGCATGGCTCACGCCCACTTCCACATACGCCGGCTTACGCCTAGGAAACCCAGTGCAGTTTTGGCAGCACTGGCTTTGTGAAAACAGTGCTTGCCTCTCTGCGCTGTGTCGGCGTAGCGTAAAGGAGATACGCTACTAGGGGGGCAACGGATCGTCACCGATCCGTGATCCGAACGGGTCACCCCGTTCGGATCGGCACACCACGCGATCCACGGAGCGCTCCGGAGCCTCGGCCGTAGGAAAGTCCCCGGCTTCGGCCTAGCTCCGGAGCGGCGGCCATCTTGCTCCACCCCAACCAATCACAGATCGACTGTGATTGGTTGGATGGGATGTCCCGTCTCTGCACCCGATTGGCCCGCGTGATGAGCGCCCTCTCTGATTGGAAGGCTGCCCGGATTGGCTGGCTGGCTGTCTTGGCGGCGCTCTGGGAAAAATAATCAGGATGAATGTGTGGAGCTGGAGGGAGAACACTTAAGGCCCCTAATATAAGATAAGTTGACCACCACTGAGCTGGATTCCTCCTCCTAGGCTGCATCTTCTGAAATATGAAGAAGGCCGGTGTGTAACGTGACCTGATTTTAGAAAAAGATTTTATGGTACCTTCATCATTTATTTTGTCATGGAAGGTTTTTAATGCCATGTCCCATCTCTGCTGACCTGTGTCTTCATTCCGGTGCCTTGGCTTCCACTGTAAAATACATTCTTGCTGAAAAGACATTCTAGATCTTCTCTAAGACACGATTAGAATAAAGTCTTTGATGTGTTTACCATTTAAGTAAATAAGCTCCAAAAATGTATTCCGAACCCACAGCTCCGGCTGATTCATAGACTGTGCAAGGGAGCAAAATGCTGCCACAAACCGGTAATGCATATTTCAATAGTACATGCCTCTCTACCACCGCTGTGCACATTCCAATTTCTGGGATGACGCACACTCCATGCAATCTGCCTGCACACTGATTGAACTTCTCCTGCAAACAGACCAGATGGATAGGAAGGATGGCACAGGTCAGTGATGTAGCCCAGGAGGGTACCAGCAGTTATAGAGCTTGAAATGAAGCCATAAAAGGTTTTGGGCAATTTATTAAAAAAATGTAAAAGTTTACAAATTTGCAAAAAAAAACAAAAAACTGTATATTTATATAAAATCTCATATACGTATATACTGTTTACATGTTACATTTTAAAAGCCGCAGCAAACCTTACATGTTTGCTAATGTGACAGAACACCTCTGATTTTCAAACATGTAAGGTTTGCTGCGGCTTTTAAAATTTAACATGTAAACAGTCTGTCAGATTTACATATACTGTATTTAAAGTGGAGTTCCACCCATAAATATAACATTACATCAGTAGTTTTAAAAAAATGTCATTAGTTCTTTAAGAATTTATTTTTTATTTTTTAGATGCCTTCAAAGTGTTGTTGCTAGGCAGAATAGTTAATCTTCCCACTTCCTGCACCTAGGTGCTTAAGCTTCCTAACCTACAGCGCACAGACTCCTGGGAATGTAGTGGGTGTAACTTTCCAGGAGTCTGTGCACTCCCCAGTCTCAAAGAATCATGTGACTTGGACAGTACAGGTGCTGAAACCTGATCTGAAACCTATTACACTGCTTGTGCAGCACTGAGCATGTGCGAGATCTGCAAGGCTGAAATCCAGGAAGTCATACAGTCTGGCTTCATGATGCTCACACTTAAGATGGCCCCAGTCAATTTCTATTTTATAAAGTGTCTAAATGCTGTAACAACCTAACAAAACGGACCTTAGTTTACAGACTAACTTTACTAGAATACATTAAGCTTGTGTATTACAGGGGTATTTATATTTAAAAAGTGAAATTGTGGCCGGAACTCCGCTTTAAGCACATAACCCCCATTTTGTGTTGAAAATAACTGAATCTAAAACTCCGTTGGGTGTAACAAGATTAGTCTTATTTTTTTTTTTTTTTGCTGATCCGAAAATGACCCGATCCGTGACTCCTGATCCGAGGATCGATCCGATCCGTTGCACCCCTATACGCTACGTTGGCATAAATATGCGCCACTGTATGTGAATCCGGGCCTATGTATCCAGACCTAAATTGGTGGAGTAGGATCTGATCCAGAATGTTTGGCAGCCCAAAACACATATGAGTGATCTACTATCCAAACAACCGTCCTGATGTGATCTGAAAAAGAAAATTACAAGATTAGAAGCTCAGGGCGAACATACAACTTATATCTAGCACTACCCCAACGTCCAATATTTTTTAACTTATCTTCTGAGAAACCCAAAGAGTCAGCTGTGGTGGCCGACCCAATCATAAACAAATTGCAAGAAAAGCGAAAACCCGATAGGTACAAGCGTTTCAAGCAAGCAGCCAACACAGCCAAAAATTGATACCTAGTTAGCGGTGATAAATCCCTGTGAACAAAAAAGGAATCAACAGATGCAGGCCTGACCAACATATAGTTCTTGACTTGAAAGACAGGACATATTGACATATTCAACGAACTGAACAAAGAGAACCATTGACCCTTACCAACCAGAAAGGACTTAGACCTACAGAAGAAAAGATGAAGAACGCTTATTTGCTGCCATAAATTCCCCAATCCTAAGGGCTCCAAAGAAAGCGACTAAAAAGGTAGCTCTAAAAAGAAGGGACTCAAACTCTGATGAACATACCTCATGTAGAGACCCAAGGAGATCCACCAACAAGGCGACTGAGATGGGACTCCTGTTGTCATTAGAAGGTCTGGACCTCCTAAAACCTTTGAGAACCTGGTAACTTGAAAAAAAGGAAGTTAGAGCTGGAAGACCTGCAAACTTGAGAAAAAATGAAACCCCAGCTAGAATCTTGCTCACTGAAGCTGGACTAAAGGTGTAACTGAATAAGAGAAGACAGGAAAGCTAATGATACATAGGAAGTGCCATTCAAAGGATCCGAACCAACATTCTGACAGAAAGAACACCATCTGGAGAATCTATAATCCAACAAAGTCTTACTCTGTAATTTCAAGAACTCTGTATCAAGTATCAGTCCCATATTAAGCCCCACAGGAAGTCTGGGCAAGGGGTCCCATGTTGGTCTGCTGCTGGAGCCAAGTCCCAAAACGTCCTGAACTGCGAACGAGACAAAGCGTCAGCAATATTATTATGAATACCAGCTACAGGGCCGCCATCAGGAATTATGGGGCCCCTTACACAGCTTCAGGCATGGGCCCCCTGGAGCAGAGAACCGGGGGGGGGGGGGGGGCTGCCGCCATAAATTGAGAAGCGGGGGGGGGGGGCTTTACACAAAAACGAAGAAATAAAGAAAAAAAATATATAAAAATAGGGGGGTAGCCATCCGGGGACCTCTGGGCCCTTTAATAAAAATAAAAAATATATATAAAAAAATATATATATTTTTTTTTAAAAAGGGGGTTGCCATCTGGGGCCCTGGGGACCTCTGGGCCCTTTAATTATATATATATATATATATATATATATATATATATATAAATGTGTGTGTGTGTGTGTGTGTGTATATATATATATATATATATATATATATAAAGAAATTGCAAAAAAGGGGGGTTGCCATCCAGGACCTCTGGGCCCTTTAATAAAAATGAAAAAAATAAACCTCTGGCCCCTTAAATGATAAAAAAAATATATATATATATGGGGACCTCTGAGCCCTTTAATAATAATATATATATATATATATATATATATATATATATATATATATATATATATATATATATATATATATATATATATATATATATATATATATATATATATATATATAAAGACAAAAAAATATATATATAAAAAAAATATATTTTTTTTATAAAAAAAGGGGGTTGCCATCCGGGGCCCTGGGGACCTCTGGGCCCTTTAATAATAATAATAATAATAATAATATTATTATTATATATATATGGGGACCTCCGGACCTCTAAAAAAAATGGCTCTTTATTAAAAAATAAAATAAAAATATATATAAAAAATATTTTTTTTATAAAAAATAAATAAAAAAAGGGGGGTTGCCATCCGGGGCCTCCGGGCCCCTGGGGACCTCTAAAAAAAAAAATTTGCCATAAAAAAAAAAAAAAAAAAAAATAATTATTATTTTTTTTTTTTTAAAGGGGGTTGCCATCCGGGCCCCTGGGGACCTCCGGGCCCCTTACAGGTGTAATGCCTGTACCCCCCTGATGGCGGCCCTGACCAGCTATGTGCTCAGCTTTCAACCAAATGTTAAAACGCATGCAGTGTAAAACCAGAAAGCGCAATAATTTTATCACCGGTTTAGATCTAGAAGATAATGTATTAACGGTAAAAAAGACGCCTTTGTTATCACTGTGAACCAGGATCCTCCTATTCATAAAGGCCTCTTTCCAAACTACCACAGAAACCATGACTGGGAATAATTCCAGAAGGACCAAATTCTGTAAAATGTCCTCCTGCAACCATTCATTAGGCCATTTGCTAGCACACCTTTGTCCGTTCAGAAAGACCCCGAAACCTGAAGAACCAGCAGCATCTGTAAAAAGTTCCAGCTGACTGCTATCCATAAAGTCTTGTTGCCAAACTGTGGAATCATTAAAATTACTCAAAAAAAAGCATCCCAGATCTTAATGTCTTCTCGAATCCCTTTAGATATAAGGACATGGAGCATGCGGGTTCTTAATAACCTTGATGGAAAGGGAGAACCTGCGTGAGAACACCCTGGTTGGTCATAGGAATGATTCTGGCTGCGAATGCAAACAGCCCCAGGAGAGACTGGGCTTCCCTCAAAAGAACCTTCTTCCTAGACAAGAATGACGAGATCATAGATCTCATCTTCTGTAACTTCTGCTCCGGTAATCTAAATTCCATGCGCTCAGAATCGATGACTATTCCTAAAAACTCGATAGAAGTGGAACGAAAGAACGTTTTTTTCAGGTGCAAGAGGCACACCAAATACTTCGCAAATACTGAAGAATGTCTGTAAGGCCTCCAAACACTCAGAGGACCCTTTTGTACCAGCAAATAAAAAATCGTCCAGATAATGGAGAGCAGCCCCATGGGGAACATTCTCGGACAGAACCCAATGCAGAAAAGTGGAGAAGGCTTTGAAATAAAAACATGACAAAGAGAACCCCATGGGCATACATTTGCCGAAGTAGAATTGCCCCAGAAAATGAAAACTCAAAGAATTGAAACCTTGTGGGTGTACCGGTAGCAGGTGAAAAGCTGACTTGATGTCGGCCTTAGCCAGCAAGGAACCTTGACCCACCCGCCTTAACATGATTAGAGCTTTGTCAAAAGAAGCATAGCACACTGGGGCTATGACATTAGAGACTTCATCATTTAGCGAAGAGTTCAGGGCATAGGAAAGATGGTGCATCATCCTGTAACAACCACTTTCTTTTTTAGGAACTATCCCTAGTGGGGACAGGCGAAAATTTGGAAACGGAGGGACAGGGAAGGGGCGCGCAATCCTACCGTCAGCCAGTTCTTTAGATATTTTTTCATGAACCACATCCACATGTGTCACGGTCCCTACCGTGCCAAGCAGACGGCGAGGCGTGGTCGTGCCCCAAGTGGCTCTGGGTGGTATTAAACCTGGGACCTCTCTGTTGCTGCTTCGGTTCTTTACCTCTGAGCCACTCCTCAGTTTGGGTTTCTGCTTGCTTTCCAGCTAAGGTGGTTCTGAATGATATGCTGAGCTCCTTGCAATCTGCACCTGTCTCTCCTGGTTCAGCTGAGGCAGGTTACCCAATCAACTAGGGTATAAAACACTGCCTCACTCTGAGGGAATTGTCAGTTCATTATGTAAGGGCTTACCTTGGCTGGAGTCCATATTGTTGATTTGTATGCTCACCCTTACAAATACACACAGCCTACAGTAACAAAGTAAGAAGCTACCTGGGCTGTGAGTCTGTGCACGGGGGCTTGACAGGGATTTGCCAAAGGATGGTCAAAGTTAAGCCGTGGTCAGGGATTCCAGAATTCAGAAGACACGATAAACATAGCCAGGGTCAGAAGCCGGAGTCAGTCTTGTAGCTGAAACAAAGCACAGGAATACAGGTACACAGGAACCTTTGGCAATGACAGGACAATCACAATGAACTGACAATTCCCTCAGAGTGAGGCAGTGTTTTATACCCTAGTTGATTGGGTAACCTGCCTCAGCTGGACCAGGAGAGACAGGTGCAGATTGCAAGGAGATCAGCACATCATTCAGAACCACCTTAGCTGGAAAGCAAGCAGAAACCCAAACTGAGGAGTGGCTCAGAGGTAAAGAACCGAAGCAGCAACAGAGAGGTCCCAGGTTCAATACCACCCAGAGCCACTTGGGGCACGACCACGCCTCGCCGTCTGCTTGGCACGGTAAGGATCGTGACAACATGGCTATAGGCCGATAAATTCTGAACTAGGGTTGTCCCGATACCACTTTTTTAGGACTGAGTACAAGTACCGATACTTTTTTTCAAGTAGTCGCCGATACCGAATACCGATACTTTTTTTAAAATGTGTCCCCAAATGCAGCGATGTCCCCCCACAGATGCAGCCATGTATCCCCCCATCCAGCCATTGTCTCCCCCCCATGCAGCCATTGTCTCCCCCATGCAGCCATTGTCACCCCCCATGCAGCCATTGTCACCCCCCATGCAGCCATGTATCCCCCATCCAGCCATTGTCACCCCCCATCCAGCAATGTATTCCCCCAGCCATTGTCACCCCCCATGCAGCCATTGTCACCCCCCATCCAGCCAGCGTCACCCCCCATCCAGCCAGCGTCACCCCCCATCCAGCCAGCGTCACCCCCCATCCAGCCAGCGTCACCCCCCCCATCCAGCCAGCGTCACCCCCCCATCCAGCCAGCGTCACCCCCCCATCCAGCCAGCGTCACCCCCCCATCCAGCCAGTGTCTCCCCCCAACCAGCCATTGTCTCCCCCATGCAGCAATGTATCCCCCCATCCAGCCATTGTCACCCCCCATCCAGCAATGTATTCCCCCAGCCATTGTCACCCCCCATGCAGCCATTGTCTCCCCCCATGCAGCCATGTATCCTCCCATCCAGCCATTGTCTCCCCCCATGCAGCAATGTCTCCCCCCATGCAGCCATTGTCACCCCCCCATCCAGCAATGTATTCCCCCAGCCATTGTCACCCCCCCATGCAGCCATTGTCACCCCCCATCCAGCCATTGTCACCCCCCATCCAGCCAGCATCACCCCCCATCCAGCCAGCATCACCCCCCAACCAGCCATTGTCTCCCCCCATGCAGCCATTGTCACCCCCCATCCAGCAATGTATTCCCCCCAGCCATTGTCACCCCCCATGCAGCCATTGTCACCCCCCCATCCAGCCATTGTCACCCCCCATCCAGCATTGTCACCCCCCATCCAGCCAGCATCACCCCCCATCCAGCCAGCATCACCCCCCAACCAGCCATTGTCTCCCCCCATGCAGCCATTGTCACCCCCCATCCAGCAATTTATTCCCCCAGCCATTGTCACCCCCCATGCAGCCAGCGTCACCCCCCATCCAGCCAGCGTCACCCCCCATCCAGCCAGCGTCACCCCCCCATCCAGCCAGCGTCACACCCCATCCAGCCAGCGTCACACCCCATCCAGCCAGCGTCACCCCCCATCCAGCCAGCGTCACCCCCCATCCAGCCATGTCACGCTTACCTGCATCCCCGCTGCCGCCGACTGTGTAATACGCCGGGAACATTACAACTTTGAATCGCTGTAATGATTGGCGCCGCGCTGCGTATAGACACTCCCCCTCGCTCGGGATTGGACAGTTCACCCGAGCGAGGGGGAGTGTCTATGCGTGGTGCGAATCATTACAGCTATTCAAAGCTGTAATGTTCCCGCCCGTATTACACAGTCGGCGGCAGCGGGGATGCGGCGAATCGCGGCTTCGGTGGCGGTGGTCGGCGGCAAGTATTCTATTTGTGTATCGGGGCGGGGGTATCGGCGTCTGAGTACCGCCGAAAAAACTCGGAATCGGTCCCGATACCGATACTAGTATCGGTATCGGGACAACCCTATTCTGAACCATAGCGCAACCCTGACCTTGAAAAGAGGGAACCAAAAACCCATCTCTGAACCCTTCAATTAACAGAGCCGCCATCCTGCGATCTGGATAGCGCTCTAGCCATGGGCGCATTCTTGCTAGGCTCACCGGAGTCGGTGCTTTTCCCATGATTGTCCCTGGGTAATGACTGAAAAGGAGGTTGCGGCTGATTTACGAAAACACCTACTGACTGCATGTGCACCATTACAGTAGGAGCATTCGTGCCTATACCTGCAATTTGTGAGAAATTTGCACTGACCTTCATTGAAAGCAAAGAAAAAGCCTTTGCGAAATGTGTTCTGAGTATTGGCTTGTGGCCGAGAAGTAAACTGAGGCTTTGTTGGTAACATGAGATTAAGCCACAGACCCACGTCCTTAGACCCCCAATGTAGTGCAGGGTGGACTGACAATTTATGGCGAAAATTCTCGTCATATGTGAACCAAGCAGATCCTCCAAAATAGCGAAATGCTTCTGCAATTATATCCAAGTGCTGGAACAAACCAGAGCATTTCCCAGGGAAGCGTTCACCCATGACTGCGGCATAGATGCAAAACGCTTGCAGCGAGTTCTGGAAAGTCTTGGGAATAGCCTGTCTCCTATCCTCCTCAGACCTATCACCCGATTGCCTATCAGTTTTGGATAAGAACTTTTTAGAAGCTAGCAATAATGACAGCATATCAAAGAGTTCACCCCTCCAAATCTTCTCTTGAACCGCCCTGGGCAAATGAAAGCCCAGTGGAGACAAAACACAAGGAAGGGGTTCTTTAAAAGAAGATTCCCCGACTGTTACAGCTGAAGGTCTGAGGGGCAATGTGGGGTTAATAGATATTGGAGGACCAGGGCCATTTGAAGGATTTTGGGGGCCCCAAGCAAAATGGACAACGACAGGGCGGGGTTGAGAAGCTTGGGGATGTGCTGCTGTCGGAAATGACATCCGAGTCTTTTCAAGTTCAGAAGCGGGGGTGGGGGGTTTCGGCCGCTACCGAAAATGGCTTCTTAGTTCTCCCTCCTCCCTCATCCTCCTTCCTCCTCCCGTGCAGCGAGCGAGTTGCGAGGGAGGGGGGCCCAGCATGCCAGCTCTGGGGCCCCAAGCAATTGCTTGGTTTGCCTGTTCTGTCGCAACGGCCCTGTGGAGGATCAATACCTTTAGAGCGGGTAAACACTTTCTCCGTGTCCTGCAACGCAGGGGCACTATAATCCTGCCAAATGGCACCAACATCATTCATATAATGCATATCTTTGATATCATATGCGTTCATATCATCAGTGGCATTATAAAACATATAATCAGCACCAGTCATCTATGCCCTCTGACATTCCCCCACTGCGTTACCTTGCAGCTGAATGCTTTGTTCTGCACCAATAACTTGTGCCCCTAAAAACTCACCACAATCAACGTTCCTGGATTGTAAAGTATGTTTAGCACCAGACACCCGTGCACCTTGTATATCAGTAACCTTATCAACACCATTAAACACTTAAGGACCCGCTCATGTACATATACGTCAGTACTTTAAAGATGGATATCTCGGTAACGGCAGCAGCTGCTGCCACAACCGAGATATCCATCTTTACTGTGAGCGGTCCTGTAAACAATAACGGTGTTCTCCGCGGCGGATTCGCCGCGAGATCACCATTTTCGGCGCCGGGAGAGGCCCCACCCACCGCTCTTCCGCCGCTCTCCCGCACCCTGTCCCCTGCTCGGCTGGGATACGAGTGAGGGCAAGATGGCACCAACCCTTCCCCATAGCATAGCAGGGCAGAAGTGACGTCAAAACGTCACTTCCGCCCATGCATCTTAAAGCAATATTTTCTAGTTGTCATTTTTTTCAAATGACTGAGGGCCAGATTCACAAATGAGATACGACGGCGTTTCTCCTGATACGCCGTCGAATCTCTGTTTCTATCTATGCGACTGATTCATAGAATCAGTTCCCCATAGATAGCCCTAAGATCCGACAGGTGTAATAGTTTTACACTGTCGGATCTTAGGATGCAGTACCGCGGCCGCCGCTGGGGGGAGTTTGCGTCGTAAACCAGCGTCGGGTATGCAAATTAGTAGTTACGGCCAATCCACGAAGTTTTTTTTGCGTTCGCTACGTCGTCCGTAGTCAAGTTTCCCGTCGTAAAGTTAGTCGTTTTTTTTGGTGCCCTAACTTTAGTCAGCAAGTGTATTGCTGTCTAAAGTATGGCCGTCGTTCCCGCGTCGAAATTCAAAATTTAACGTCGTTTGCGTAAGCCGTCCGGGAATACGGAAGTACGCTACGCGCGTCGCCGTTCAAAAAAATTACGTCACGGCGCGCAAAGCACGGCGGGAGTTAGGAAACGGAGCATGCGCAGTAGGTCCGGCGCGGGAGCGCGCGTAATTTAAATGGCACACGCCCATTTGAATTGGCCCGCCTTGCGCCGGAGGCCACGGGCGTAGTTTTCATCGCAAGTGCTTGGTGAATCAGGCACTTGCGATGAAAAATTGCGGCGGTGTAACTTATCTAGGATACGTTACGCCGCCGCGATTCTATGTGAATCTGGCCCAAAATTCTTTATTTTTTTGCATTTAAGTCTAAATATAAGATGTGAGGTCTTTTTGACCCCAGATCTCATATTTAAGAGGACCTGTCATGCTTGTTTCTATTACAAGGGATGTTTACATTCCTTGTAATAGGAATAAAAGTGATCCATTTTTTTTTTTTTTTTTTTTAGTGTAAAAATTTATAAAATAAATAAAAATAAATAAGAAAAACAAAAAAAAATATTTTTAAAGTGCCCCCGTCCTGACGAGCACCGCGCGCAGAAGCGAACACATACGTGAGTCGCGCCCGCATATGAAAACGGTGTTCAAACCACACAAGTGAGGTATCGCCGCGATCGTTAGAGCGAGAGCAATAATTCTAGCACTAGACCTCCTCTGTAACTCAAAAGATGCAACCTGTAGAATTTTTTAAACGTCGCCTATGGAGATTTTTAAGGGTAAAAGTTTGACGCCATTCCACGAGCGGGCGCAATTTTGAAGCGTGACATGTTGGGTATCATTTTACTCGGCGTAACATTATCTTTCACAATATATAAAAAATAGGGCTAACTTTACTGTTGTCTTATTTTTTAATTAAAAAAAGTGAATTTTTTCCAAAAAAAGTGCGCTTGTAAGACCGCTGCGCAAATACGGTGTGATAAAAAGTATTGCAATGACCGCCATTTTATTCTCTAGGGTGTTAGAAAAAAAATATATAATGTTTGGGGGTTTTAAGTAATTTTCTAGCAAAAAAAAACTGTTTTAGTCTTGTAAACGCCAAATCTGAAAAACTGCCAAGGTCCTTAAAGCTGATGTGCCACTAAAAAAAAAATATTAAAAGCCAGCAGCTACAAATACTGCAGCTGCGGACTTTTAATATTAGGACACTTACCTGTCCTGGAGTCCAGCGCCGTCCACAGCAGAGGATGAGAGATCGCTCGTCACTCTGCTGCTCCCCCCGCCATCCTCAGTAAGGAAACCGGGAAGTGAAGCGCTCGGGCTTCACTACCCGGTTCCCTACGGCGCATGCGTGAGTTGCGCTGCGCCGCTGATTGGCTCCCACTGTGCTCTGGGAGCCGAGTGTTCCCAGAGCACAACGGGGGGGGGGGGGGAGGAGGTGACGTTCTGCCCACAGTAAACCCAAAACTGTGTGCCTGGAAGTGGGTGCAAATACCTGTCTTTAGACCGGTATCTGCACCCCCCTCCCCCCTGAAAGGTGTCAAATGTGACACCGGAGGGGGGGAGGGTTCCGATCAGTGGGAGTTCCACTTTAGGGTGGAGCTCCGCTTTAAAGGGGTTGTAAAGGTTTGTCTTTTATTTTCTAAATTGGTTCCTTTAAGCTAGTGGATTGTTGGTTCACTTACCTTTTCCTTCCATTTCCCTTCTAAATGTTTTTTTTCTTTGTCTAAAATTCTCACGTCCTGTTTCTCCTCAGTAAGCTTTCCACCATCATCCGAGCGGTGGAAAGTCATTTAGAACACCTTACTGAGAAGGAACAGGAAGTGAGAATTTTAGACAAAGAAAAAAAACATTTAGAAGGGAAATCAAAGGGAAAGGTAAGTGAACCAAAAATGCACTAGCTTAACGTAACCCATTTAGAAATAAAAAAAACGAACCTTTACAACCCCTTTAAGTGGTTAACATGTGCCCCTTTAAATTGTTGTAACACATTAGACAATGAATGAATTAGCACTGAAAATTATGTAACAGAAGAAACACCACATTCCTTACCATCAGGAAAAACCTCTGTCTGCCCGCTCACCTCCTCAGGTGGAGGGTGAGTAGCGCTGCTCTCCCGCGGACGAGATGCCCTCTGTGATAAGGCACTGTCTGCTCTCTCCTGACTTGCCAGCTGAGGAGCAGAAGCTGCACTCTGACCTTTCCTCTTTCTTCCTGGCTGCTGCCTTGTACCGCCCCCGACCGCAGCCGAGCCTTTCTTCAAAACAGGGGGAGTGAATGCGGGTGGGGCCGAGCCACCCTCCTCCTTCAGGCACCGCATCAGCCATTCCTCTACGCCTCTGCACTCCGCCTTCTCCAGCAGCTGACATAAGAGGGCCTCACGGCTACTGAAAGAATGGCGCTTCATGGTGCAGGAGCTCTTCGTCGCTGTCTGTCAGGAACGGTCTGAGGGACCGCCGCACGCGGTCCTTTTATTGGCTTCTTCTGCGCGGGCTATCCGACCACCCAAAACGACCAATCAGCTGCTTGGCTGTGACCACCAATCCCATGGCTGTTGCTGCCCAGGGATAGCGCAGCTACCACTAGCAACCTGTGGAATAAAACAAAGCAGGAAGAACAGCAAGCTCTCCCTTTGACCCGGCCCATGTTGGTTCAGCCTATTGCTGTGACCTTTCATTATGGCCCCCAAACAGATTTGTGCATGACTATCTCAGTTACCTGGGGAGCCACAGCCTGGTCCAGGGGCGGACTGACCCTTCGGGCACTGCCCAAAGGCCCTATGCCACTAGGGGGCCCCATCAGGGTTGCCAGCCTCAGTAAAACCAGGGACAGTATGTCAAAATCTGTGTTTTTAAAAAAATCCCAAGATTATAGCTGCCCTGCCTCTCCTGTACTTTTTCAGTGTCTGTATGTGTATGTATAATGTGTATATACTGTATGTGTATACTGTGTGGCCCCATAATCTATTGCCTGGGGGTCCCATAATCTCCTATTGCCCGGGGGCCCCATAATCTGATTTTGCCCGGGGGCCCCATGAGTTGTCAGTCCCCCCCCCCCCTGGCCTGGTCTGAATAATGTGTCCGGGTTTCCGGTGGACTGAAACCCGGACACATGATTCAAAACCCGAACTGTCCGGGTGAATCCTGGACAGGTGGCAACCCTAGGACCAGAGGAGGGCTGGAGCTCCCAGAGGCGATTCAGTTCGCATGTGTTGCGCTTTACAAGTCTCTCTCTCTCTCTCTCTCGCTCCTGCAGCTGCAGAAGAGGTGTGAGGGTCACATGAAATGGCCTGGAGGGCCGGATTTGGCCCACGGGCCTTGTGTTTGACACCTGTGCTCCAGGGTCTCTGCTAAAAATAAAAAAATATATATCATGTTTGGGGTCCTATGTAATTTTCTAGTAAAAAAGAAAATGATGTTTTTAGGAGCGAAGTGTCAGAATTGGCCGGGATGCGAAGTGGTTGAAGGGTCCCTCTGAAAAAAAATGTAAAAGTCACGTCAGGTCAATATGACTATTATCAAATAATATATATATGATATGTTATAAAATACAATGATATAATACTTTACACAATGTTATACCTTATATCTTATTATGTATCATCCTATAATATGTTCTATCATGTTAGATTATTGTGTATCATATTATATTATCTTCTGTTATTTTGTATTATAACATACTATTATGATATCAAATCATTGCATATTATATTATATTATTTGATGCAGTCTCGTAAATCGCCAGCAGGTGGCGCTCTAGTCCACTTTTCGCATTTCTCTCTCTCTCTCCACTTCCTGGAGTGCATATTTCTATGGTACGAGGCGGTCACATGGACATTTTCGGTGCTTTCCCTGGAAGGTTGCGCTCTCCCGTTGCCTCTGGTGTGGCCCTGTATGACATGTGCAGGCCCCGTAGTAGTAGTCACACACTAGGCCCCACACAGGCCTGCTCATTACACCACAATGACACATGTCTATGACTAATCACTTTGAGTTATGGCTGCTGCGCTGACGGACAGCCCTCCCGTCCAATCAGAAGCGGCCAGATAATAACTCTCGCCAACCACCGCTCTCCCCTCCTCTCCGCCCTGACACTGTCTAGACCTAGCCCCCGCCCACTCCGTATTGGCAGCCAGTCAGCGGGCGCGTTGTGTCAGTTGCCAGGCAGCTCTCGGGAACCGGACCAATAGGAGACGTTCACCGGGAGGGGGGGGAGTGGGAGGGGCCGCTCCTGGTCCCGTGGTCCTCCCTGGCGCACGCCGATTGGCCACGGCGCGAGTTGCGCAGGCGCGGTGTCGCGGAATGACGCAGCTCTTTGCTGGTGGCGCAGGCTCCTCCCCTTTCGCCGCAGTCAGTCACACACAGTTGAGGAAACACCGGGCGCCGAGCGGGCAGTGAGAGCTTTTGTACCGGAGACAGGGGGCGGAGCATACAGCAAGAGCGGCATTCCCGGGACTGGTCAGCGGCTTGGGCCGGACACTGAACATGGCTTCCGGATCAGAGTGAGTGCGGGGTGCCGGTAGGCCGCAGTGCCGGGGGTGCGGGTACCTGAGAGAGCGGGGAGGTGGAGATGGGTAGAGGAGGAGGCCGGGGTGACGGGGGCCGTATGTCCGGGAGAGGAGGAGGAGGAGAGCGGCCCGGATATAGAGGGAGCCGGCCGCATCCTGCTGTGTCATGCAGGCCTCACCCCCCTCCCCCATACTACAGGCCTCATCGTCGTTATTACCCCCCAATATCCATACTAAAGGCCTCATTATTACCCCCCCAATCAATACTACATGCCCCATATCTATACAACGGGCCTCATCTTATTACCCCCCCCCTCCATCCATACTACAGGCCTCATCCTCATTATTACCTCCTCCCCCCATCAATACTACAGACCTCATCACCCCCCCCCCCCCATATCCATTCTACATGCTTATCCCCCCCCCCTTTTACTACAGGCCGCATCATCCTCCTACTACTACATGCCTCATCATCATTCTCCTCCCCCTCAATCCATACTACATGCCTCATCATACTACATCCTCCTCCCACCCCCACTACAGGCCTCATCCTCTTCCTTTTGTTTCTAGTCTCATCATCCTTCAATCCCTGTCACCCGTCATGACTGAGGACCCGTCACCATCCTACAGTCCTCCTCATCCTTATTCCACTATCGGTGGTCCTATCATACTACAGTCCTCATCATCCTTATTATGTTGGTGGTCTTGTCATCAGGCTCCTCCCCTGTCATACTGCAGGCCCCACCCTCATTGTACTACAGCCCCCCCCCTTCATCCTCATTGTACTACAGCCCCCCCCTCATCCTTATACTACAGCCCCCCCTCATCCTTATACTACAGCCCCCCCCTCATCCTTATACTACAGCCCCCCCCTGATCATCATACTACAGCCCCCCCCTGATCATCATACTACAGCCCCCCCCTGATCATCATACTACAGCCCCCCCCCTGATCATCATACTACAGCCCCCCCCTGATCATCATACTACAGCCCCCTCCCTCGTCCTCCTCATCATACTACAGCCCCCCCTCGTCCTCCTCATCATGCGACAGCCTCCTCCCCATCATGCGACAGCCCCCTCCCTCATCCTCCTCCCCATCATGCGACAGCCCCCTCCCTCATCCTCCTCCCCATCATGCGACAGCCCCCTCCCTCATCATGCGACAGCCCCCTCCCTCATCATGCGACAGCCCCCTCCCTCATCATGCGACAGCCCCCTCCCTCATCATGCGACAGCCCCCTCCCTCATCCTCCTCCCTCATCATGCGACGGCCCCCTCCCTCATCATGCGACGGCCCCCTCCCTCATCATGCGACGGCCCCCTCCCTCATCATGCGACGGCCCCCTCCCTCATCATGCGACGGCCCCCTCCCTCATCATGCGACGGCCCCCTCCCTCATCATGCGACGGCCCCCTCCCTCATCATGCGACAGCCCCCTCCCTCATCCTGCGACGGCCCCCTCCCTCATCATGCGACGGCCCCCTCCCTCATCATGCGACGGCCCCCTCCCTCATCATGCGACGGCCCCCTCCCTCATCATGCGACGGCCCCCTCCCTCCCTCATCATGCGACGGCCCCCTCCCTCCCTCATCATGCGACGGCCCCCTCCCTCCCTCATCATGCGACGGCCCCCTCCCTCCCTCATCATGCGACGGCCCCCTCCCTCCCTCATCATGCGACGGCCCCCTCCCTCCCTCATCATGCGACGGCCCCCTCCCTCCCTCATCATGCGACGGCCCCCGCCCTCCCTCATCATGCGACGGCCCCCTCCCTCCCTCATCATGCGACGGCCCCCTCCCTCCCTCATCATGCGACGGCCCCCTCCCTCCCTCATCATGCGACGGCCCCCTCCCTCATTGATCATGCGCGCGCGACAGGCCCCCTCCCTCATCCTCCCTCCCCATCATGAGACAGGCCCCCTCCCTCCCCATCATGAGACAGGCTCCCTCATCATGAGACAGGCCCCCACCTCATCATCCTTCCCCCTCTCATACGACAGGCCCTCCCCCCTCATCCCCCCCCCCTCATACGACAGGCCCACCCCCTCATACTACAGGGGCCCCCCCCCCCCATCATCCTCCCTCTCGTACGACAGGCCTCCCCATCATACTACAGGCCCTCCCCCCTCCTCCCCATCATACTACAGGCCCTCCCCTCCTCATTTTACAGACCCCCTTATTCTACAGGCTCATCCTCCAAGCCGCTCCTTATACTACAGGCCTTGTCCTCCTTTTATGTTGGTGGTCTCATCAAGGCTTCCCTCCTGCTGTTATTGGCCACATTCTCTGTTTACAGGTTGTCTCATCTTCCTTATCCTACAGGCTCTCCTCTTAAAAGTGAAACCACTCTGCATCTGAGCACCGCATGCCTGAATTTATTTTTAATATTCAAAATCCATCCATTTTTCCATGAAAAATACCCTTCTAGCATTTCTGGCTGTGGCCATCTTGAGAAAGGGCAGATGATTCATGTAGCATTTACTTCCTGGAATCCATCTGCCCTTGGCTCATGTATGGGCTGACCTGAGAACTCCCCCCTCCTCTCCTGAAGACCCCTGGGATGTATGACATCATTTGTCTGGGCATGGAAATTGGGAAGTAACTAAAAAATACATACAAAAAAAGAAAAGTATATATGATCTATTTTCCTATCCATTTCTGCTAGCAGCATAATGATTACAAATAATCAATGTTGATTGAGAGAGTGAAGTTCCACTTATTATTCATTCTGTTCTCTACTGATGATCTTCTGTTTCCTCCTTATTAAACAAAAAGTAAAGTGCAGCACCACTGATACGATTTTACACAATTAATTATTTCAGAATCCCCATTGGTAGCACTTCCTATTCTTATAATCCACATATAAATGCATGAACATTTAATTGTGAATCATAATGTAAAGAAATAAAATGCATATGTGGCGTGCAAATCAAACAAAACAAAAAGTCCACATCAATAAAACAAATATCCTGCATTACTATTGGATAGATACTGTATGTGACAAATGTGCCCCAGATCTCATGTGCCCCACCTCTGTGTATCCAGCCCCAGTCTTTGCCACCTCCAGCCTCCACAGTGGTAATGTCAACCAGAGCTGGTCCAGACACCTGGGTGTTGTATTATTGCAGCAAATCTTCCGAAGGGCAGGTGAGACGGGATCCCCAAACAATGCCTCAGGATAAGAATCACACCTCCATAGTGTAATGCATTCTGATAAACATTTATTCAGTAAAAGATGAAGTAATATTTTTCACAAAGTTGCACTGCAAGTCCTGTGCCAGAAATGATTGCGTGTACATTGCAGCCTTAAACCGGAGTTCTGCCTTATTTGTTTTAATTAAGTCAGCAGCTACAAATGTCCAGGGTGCCCGCGATTTTGGCACCCGAAGCCGATCTGTCCCTTGGCTCTGGGGTGCTGCCGTCGCCAGCCTCGTTAAGGGAATTGGGAAGTGAAGCCTTACGGCTTCACTTTCTGGTTCCCTACTGTGCATTCGCGGGTCGGGCTGCACAATCTGAATGGTCCATGCTGTCTTCTGTGTCTCCCAGAAGACAGTGGGGGGGGGGCGGAGGAGGCGCCAAACGTGGTGTAGATATCCGTGGATATCTATGCCCGAAAGTGGGAGAAAATACGTGTTTTGCATAGAGCAGTGATGGCCAACCTTGGCACCCCAGATGTTTTGGAACTACATTTCCCATGATGCTCATGCACTCTTCAGAGTAGTTGAGCATCATGGGAAATGTAGTTCCAAAACATCTGGGGTGCCAAGGTTCGCCATCACTGGCCTAGGGTATCTGCTCCCCCCTGAAAGGTGCCAAATGTGACACCGGAGGATTCCGAAAAGTAGAAGTTCCATTTGTGGGTGGAACTCCGCTTTAAGCATGGACATCTGGAGAGGATGTGTTATAATGGCTTCTACACAGCTTTCAGGCGTGATGTCGCATGGCTCCGCCCCTCAGGTTGTGTCCCTTTTGGGGTAGGTTTAGCCATCCTACATGTCCCTATGTTTGTGTAGAAATGGGATCCCACATGCCCCCCACTTTGGATGGAATTGAGCACCCTATATGCGTGCTTCAACTCCCCCCCCCCCCCCTTCTTTGGTTAGATTTGGGCACCTACATATGTGTGCCCCCTTTGGGTAGAATTGGGCACCCTACGTGTCCCCAGGTTTAGAAGGAATTGGGCACCCTGCGTGTCCCACGCCCCCCCCCCCCCGGTAGAATTGAGCACCCTACCTGTTGCCCTGTTCCCCTTGGGTAGAATTGGGCACCCCACATGTCCCATCCCACCCTTGTAGACTTGGGCACCCTTACATGTTGCCCACCACATCTTTTGGGTAAAGTTGGGCACCCAACATACCACCCCCATTGGGTAGAATTGGCCACTCCATTTGTCCCCCCCCCCCCAATCCTTCCTTTTGGGCTACCTCTTGTTTCTGCCAGGTAGCGTTCGTCCTTGTATCCCGGTCACATGATTCCCCCTGCCCCCCCCCCCCCCTCCCCTATACTTGTCATTCAGAGTTTAGTATCCTGTTACACATAATTTGTCACCTTTGTACTCCTGAGTCCCATTCATAGAATTTTGGATTTCTTTGGCCGCTCTTTACTGCCGTTCCATCTGTGTGTAATTTGGTGCCTTTGGAATTGCTTTTTGTTGTTTATTAAAAATAAAAAAAAATTTGCTTTTAGTGTTTTACCTTTAGACCCTTTCACACCAGTGCAGATTCCCCCCCTACATCTGTCATTTCACAGCAAAGGAGGACAATGGAAATCGCAGCCGTGGCCATTCACATGAATGCAGGTCACGGAGGGGTGCAGAAGCTTCTTTTAGTTTTGTTTTTGGTGTGGTTTTGCGATTAAAAGCCGGTCTCCCCCCTGCAAAAAAAAAACATGATTCCTGTTACTGTACACGTCCGTCTCTGGTTCCATGTGCCCTTGTATAAAGTAATTCGCTACATTTAAATCCCATTTGTAACATTGTTTCCACATATGCCCATCAATAGTAACTGGCATCACGGGGCCCCTAGATCATGTATATTATGTAATACTCCAGTTCATTGTCTACCTGGATCCACATTGCATACATTGCTATCACTTTGTGCTTATTTTAGTTTTTTTATTATAATTTCCCATCCATACACCTCTAACATTTCCTCCTTGTGTCCATATTATTTGGTGTACTTTCCAGTTCACACTCGCTTGTATTCCTTGTATCACACATGTGTCTTCATTTGGTAAGGTGTTGGGATGCTCATATTTTATTTAGTATGACGTGATCCTTTGTCCTTGGTATGTGGTTGGATATATATATATATATATATATATATATATATATATATATATATATATATATATATATATATATATATATATATATATATATATATATATATATATATATATATATATATATATATATATATATATATATATTTCTCAGTGTCTTTTGTATCTTCAGGAATCCTTTTGTATAATCCAGAGCGTGGGCAAATATTGAGCAACCAGGCTACTGTTGTCCATGGAGTGTTTCCTGGTTCATAATTGTACTTTGAATATCGCAGCCCTTTATTGATTATCTTGTATACAAGGAACGTGGTATCTGGGGTCTCGCCATGATCGGTATACAGTGCCTTAACCACTTCCATACCGGGCATTTTCACCCCCTTCCTGCCCAGACCAATTTTTAGTTTTCAGCGCTGTCGCAATTTGAATGACAATTGCGCGGTCGTGCGACGTGGCTCCCAAACAAAATTGTCACCCTTTTTTTCCCCACAAATAGAGCTTTCTTTTGGTGGTATTTGATCACCTCGGCTTTTTTTAATTTTTTGCGCTATAAACAAAAGAGCGGCAATTTTGAAAAAAAACACTATCTTTAACTTTTTTTTATTTAATAAATATCATAATTTTGAAAAAAAAAGTTTTTTCCCCTCAGTTTAGACGATACGTATTCTAAATATTTGAAGGGTTTGCGCAAAAGTTCCAGAGTCTACAAAATAGGAAATAGAATTATGGCATTTTAATAATTTTTTTTTTTTTTTACTACTAGTAATGGCGGCGATCTGCGTGTGTTTTTTTTTTTGCAACATTGCGGTGGACATATCGGACACTTTTGACACATTTTTGGGGCCCTTCACATTTACACAGCGATTAGTGCTATAAAATGCACTGATTACTGTGTAAATGTGACTGGCAGAGAAGGGGTTAACACTAGGGGGCGCTGAAGGGGTTAAATATGTTCCCTAAAGTGTGTTCTAACTGTTAGGCCCCTTGCACACTGGGGCGTTTTTCATGCGGTACAGCGCTAAAAATAGCGCTGCTATACCGCATGAAAAAACCTGTCCCGTAGTGTTCAATGTGAAAGCCCGAAGGCTTTCACATTGAAGCGGTGCGCTAGCAGGAGCGCTCCAAAAGTCCTGCTAGCCGCATCTTTACTGCGGTATAGGAGCGGTGTGTTCACCGCGCCTTCCCATTGAAATCAATGGGAAAGCGCGGTAATACCGGCGGTATTAACCCTTTTTCGGCCGCTAGCGGGGGTTAAAACCTCACCGCTAGCACCCGAATATCGCGGTAAATACGACGGTATAGCCGCGCTACAAATAGCGCGGCTATCCCGTCACCGTGGCTGCACGCCTCAGTGTGAAAGCAGCCTTAGGGGGACTCACAAGGGGAGGAGACCGATTGTGTGTTCCTCTGTACTGGGAACACGCATCGGTCTCCTCACCGCTGACAGGACATGGATCTGTGTGTTTACTCCCCATCATTACACACACAGATCCATGGTCCTGCCGTGATTGCGGGGAATCGCGGGTGCCCGGCGGACATCGCGGGCACGCGCACCGGGTCCCGAGGAATGCGGCGGCCGGAAAAGACAGGACGTCATATGACGTCCAGTCTGAAGGACGAAAGGTTCCCCACCGACGTCATTTTACTATGGCTCGGTGGGGAAGTGGTTAAAGGGTCACTAAAGGATTTTTTTTTTTTTTTTTTTTTTAGCTAAATAGCTTCCTTTACCTTACTGCAGTCCTGGTTTCATGTCCTCCATTGTTCGTTTTTGCTCTGATGTTGCTGTAATGCTTCTCTGTTCTGGACACTTCCTGGTTGTCTGTTTCCTGATGAAAAAAGTCATGGGAGCTTTCTCTCTGTGGTCACTACCGTGCTCGCCCCCCGTCCTATGGACTACAGCAGTGCGTCAGGCTTGCTCTGTACGTGATCCAGAGACTTCAAGGAGGTGTGAGCAGTTTGTGTCTAAAACCCCACAGCACCTCCTCCCTTTGTTGCTGCTGGCTTGTATGGCTCTGTATGGCTGGGTGGGTGGGTTTCAAAGCATGAATATTAATTGTTGGGTGGTATAGTGGGCGGTTTATTCAAAAACTGTAACAAGCTCTTGTGCCCGTTTTTTTAAAACTGCGCATGCGCAAAGGATACTGGGAAATGTAGTTCAATGCACTACGGCGACGCCAAGCGCTGAGATACAGGAAATGAAAAGAAAAACCAAACTCGAAACCACAGGTAGATTAGATGATAGAATTTAAGCGGTTTTAAAAGGAATGATTAAACTATTCTGTCTGTATTCATTGCAGACGACATTTTAGGCAAAAAAAATGTTTTCCTTTACAACTCCTTTTTAAAGTATTCATACCCCCTTGAAATTTTCCACATTTTTTTCATGTTACAACCAAAAAGGTAAATGTATTTTTATTGGGATTTTATGTGATAGACCAACACAAAGTGTCATAATTGTGACGCGGAAGGAAAATGTTAAATGTTTTTTTTTTTTTACAAATCTAAAAAAGTGTGGCGTGCATTTGTATTCAGCCCCCTTTACTCAGATACCCCTAACTAATTAGTAAATGGAGTCCACCTGTGTGTAATTTGACACTGACAAAAGCAAGGTAACACCCTCAGGAGAGAGCTTTTATCTAATGCGGGGAGGAACCGCAAGAGCCGCCATGGGACCCCAGAAGAGGAGGATCAGGGCCACTCAGTGCAAAACAAACTGCAAAGTTGAGGCCGCGATGACAAGACAATAGCAGGATAGAGAATTGTTGCTACTAATTTTACAACACCAATCTGGTTTTCATTCTGGAAATTCTATTCATTACAAAGTCAATTGTCGAAAGTAAGAATTTTCATGTGAATCTTTTTTTCCATAGTTTTTTGTTTTTCAAATGGAAAGGAAAATACAATTTTTCCATCATACAAGCATTAAGATGGTCAAAAACAATACATTAGTGTTGTAGAGAATTACAAAGAACCATCTAACCACAAATATTTTAAATGTAAAGAATCTTGTACTGAAAAAAAGTTTGTCCCTGAGAGAGACATTTCTCAAACATAAACAAAATGAGTGGAGAAAAGTTCAATAAAGAGAAAATAAAAGAAAACATTTGAAAATGGAGATCAAAAGTCTACTGTGTGGCTATTATTAGACTTCAATGCAGTCTGTATTCTATGCTACATAATTTCCCTATATAAGCTCACATTGTGTAATTCAGTAAAGGGGGTGGGAGGGCTCATCTGCTTGTATATTCTTAGGCCCCTTTCACACGGACGACTAGAATGGTGCTTTTAGCTGCGGATTTTCTATTTTTCTACCACAGCTAAAAGAGCATAATGCTTTCCTATGGCCCCATTCACACACATCGTTTACCTGCGATTTCGTTACAGGCGGTTTGGTGCAAATAGAATTGAATGCGTCCAGGTGCGATGTAGCGCAGCTATATGCACATAACCGCAGGTAATCGCAGTCTTTTTTTTTTTTTTTTTTTTGTCAACTGCGGATAACAGCGTGAGGAAACCCCAGAAAGCACATCATAATAAAAAATAAATAAAAAGGGTTGCTATGGGAATGACTAGCGCAGCAGAATGTAACCGCATGTAATCGCAATGTACGAATGCAGCTAATCGCAGTGCCTGGAGCCTTGAAAACATTTTACATGCTTTTAACTGCCGCAAAACAGCCGTCCGTGTGAAAGGGGCCTGATAGAAGGGTAGTTACAATAGGGATGGGCCTGTTAGATCAGTTTACAATGCAGTAACGCAGACGCAGGGGGTGTGGTCAGTGTCGGCACACCTGTTCTGTTGTCGGGTACACGAAAGCCATTGTCTGTTTCCTTGGTGTCACTGACTGTAAAGCTGCCCCACCCTTCATGTTGCAGAGCAAGGTGTCATGTTGTCGCTCCTCTGGGCTGGGAGTTTGCTCGGCACTCAGTTTCGTTTTTTCAGAAAGCATGTCAGAGTTGAAGTTGAACAGCCCATCATTGCCATGATATCCTCGTGTGACAGCATAGAGGGGTCATCAGAGGCTTGCAAATCTCTCTGAAAGAGCAGGAACAAAGCATAGGGGTCAGCCGGAGCTAGAAACCTGCTGACTGTCACCAGCTGCCATTATCCCTGTGCTGTGTGTGGACTGACTGTCTGTAATGTTATCCCTGTGATGTGTGTGGACTGACTGCCTGTAATGTTATCCCTGTGCTGTGTGTGGACTGACTGTAATGTTATCCCTGTGCTGTGTGTGGACTGACTGTAATGTTATCCCTGTGCTGTGTGTGGACTGCCTATAATGTTATCCCTGTGCTGTGTGTGGACTGACTGTAATGTTATCCCTGTGCTGTGTGTGGACTGACTGTAATGTTATCCCTGTGCTGTGTGTGGACTGACTGCCTGTAATGTTATCCCTGTGCTGTGTGTGGACTGACTGCCTGTAATGTTATCCCTGTGCTGTGTGTGGACTGACTGCCCGCAATGTTATCCCTGTGCTGTGTGTGGACTGACTGCCTGTAACGTTATCCCTGTGCTGTGTGTGTGGACTGCCTGGAATGTTATCCCTGTGCTGTGTGTGGACTGACTGCCTGTAACGTTATCCCTGTGCTGTGTGTGGACTGCCTGTAATGTTATCCCTGTGCTGTGTGTGGACTGACTGCCCGCAATGTTATCCCTGTGCTGTGTGTGGACTGCCTGGAATGTTATCCCTGTGCTGTGTGTGGACTGACTGCCTGCAATGTTATCCCTGTGCTGTGTGTGGACTGCCTGTAATGTTATCCCTGTGCTGTGTGTGGACTGACTGCCCGCAATGTTATCCCTGTGCTGTGTGTGGACTGCCTGGAATGTTATCCCTGTGCTGTGTGTGGACTGACTGCCTGCAATGTTATCCCTGTGCTGTGTGTGGACTGACTGCCTGCAATGTTATCCCTGTGCTGTGTGTGGACTGACTGCCTGCAATGTTATCCCTGTGCTGTGTGTGGACTGACTGCCTGGAACGTTATCCCTGTGCTGTGTGTGTGGACTGCCTGTAACGTTATCCCTGTGCTGTGTGTGGACTGACTGCCTGCAATGTTATCCCTGTGCTGTGTGTGGACTGACTGCCTGCAATGTTATCCCTGTGCTGTGTGTGGACTGACTGCCTGTAATGTTATCCCTGTGCTGTGTGTGTGGACTGAGACTGCCTGTGATGTTGTCCCTGTGCTGTGTGTGGACTGACTGCCTGTAATGTTATCCCTGTGCTGTGTGTGGACTGACTGACTGGAATGTTATCCCTGTGCTGTGTGTGGACTGACTGCCTGTAATGTTATCCCTGTGCTGTGTGTGGACTGCCTGTAATGTGTGGTGGTAGTGCACACTGCTAGGTCGAGTGTTTTTGGAAGTACGCTGTATAGGTCTGTCCCCACAGACAATTTCATATCATTGTTTTTCATTTTTTAAGCAAAAGGCACAAGAAAGCAAGTGGCAGCCAATGCTTTTAATGGGCTAAAAAGTACTCTGTTCTTCAGAGCCTTGGGCAATGTATCCCAGAGTTTCATGGACAAAAATACAATGTTATGGCAAATCAGTCAGTGAGTGGTTGTGCCAGTTTTGGTAATAAATTCTACTTCATATTGCCGTGCAGACATACATTGTTCAAGTCCTGATGAAATCGGGGTTTCCACCCTTCAAGTGTATGCTTTTTAAGCCTGGTACAGACCGGTCAAATGTCGGGAGACCTCTGCCGGTTTAAAAAAGATAAAAATTTGACCCGTGTCCATTGGTCTGTCAGACGAGCATCTGGAAAACCAGCAGCTGACCGACTCCTGATCAGCTCTCTCAGCCAATGGTGGATAGTGCTGATCAGAGAATTCTTACCTGAGGTCGGTGGGGGCTGTACCTTTGTCAGAACACAATAGCTCAGTGGGGGGATCTTTGCATAGTTAGTATAGCGGTCGGCTTTTTAAACTAATTGTGTGTACCCAGCTTTACTTTGTCATTTTTGGCTTTAAAAAAAAAAAAAAACGTGTGGACCTCCGCTTTAAGTGGTTAATAGATGTAAAGATGAAAAAATGACTGAAGAGCCGCTATGAGTTGAAAATGGCAACAGTCTTTAAGGGGTGTCTAGTGATAGGTTGCCAGCTGTTGTACACCGCCCCTCCTCCAGTTCCCCATCTGATTTATCTTCATATAATTGAATCATAGACCACACACACACACAGGGTACTGTGTAGCAATAATTGGTGTGTGTGTTGCTCAGAGATCACATATGGGGTCTTCATTGTTCAACCCTTTCCAGTCACGGCACCTTTACAATTCTTCAGAACTCAAAGACACCCCATTCTAAAATGTTAAAGGACTAAACGAATAGTTTTAGCGAAGGCCACACAGGTATACATTAGAGATGATTTATTCTTTCAAAGTAAATGTTTACACACTGATACCAAATAGTATTCCAGCTTTTCTTCTTCCTCATTTGCTAACTGGGCGGGGGGGGGGGGTCAAACAAAGATGCTGTGCAGGTCCCCAATGTCCTCCTTATCAAGCAATGATGACAGCGGTTGTTTGGATGCAGATCCCAAGGTTGTAATGTTACACAATGAGAACCTGTGGCTTTGTGTAAGAAAAAAATCAGGCTGGATCCACCTGCTGGCTTTACACAATTTTGCTATTGTTTACGGCTGTTGGAGTTCCAAGCAAAGACCCCTGTGTGCAAACCAGTAAAAGAAAACAACCCCTGTGCTTGCTGAAAAGATACAATGTATCCAGTGTTTCCTATGTGTGTTACACAGTATTCTGCATAAAAAAAGAAAAAAGCACTGGGCAGTTTGTCATGTGCTTGTATGCATTAAGGCCCCATTCACAGGGACGGATCGTTCAGGTCCGCCTGTCAGTTTTGACAGCAGACCTGAACGGCCGCTCCACGCATCCCTATGGAGCGTCGGATGTCAGCGGAGACATGGCCGCTGACATCTGATCCGCTAAAAACAGATGTATGGGGGCCACGTCCCCACCCGTCCATGGCGGATCAGGTAAGATCTGATGAAAATGGACATGCTGTCCGTTTTCATCAGATCGCTCCATAGGAGACGGCGGTGCCCAACAAGCCCCTCCCCACTCAGTGAGCAGAGAGGAGCTTGTCATTCGTCAGCTCAGCGGGCGTAGCAACGGAGTCCGCCTTGTGTGAATGAGGCCTAATGGGGTTGTAAAGTTACAATCTTTTATTTTGAATGTTTTCCCTAAATAGCTTCCTTTCCCTTAGTGCAGTCCTCCTTCCCTTACCTCATCCTTCCATTTTGCTTTTCAATGTCCTTATTTCTTCTGGGAAATCCTCACTTCCTGTTCTTCTGTCTGTAACTCCACACAGTAATGCGAGGCTTTCTTCCTGGTGTGGAGTGTCGTGCTCGCCCCCTCCCTTGGACTACAGGAGAGTCAGGATGCTCACTAACACACAGCTCCTTTCTCTATCTGCAATGTAGAGCATCCTGACTCTCCTGTAGTCCAAGGGAGGGGGCGAGCACGGAGGGGTACCTCTGCCACGCCCCTGGCTCCTCCCCCGCATCAAGTGACACGTCAGAAGTGCTTTCCTTCAGAGCACCTGTGCGGTCGTGCTTCGGTGTCCTGTTGCTGCATCCATAGACAGCAGGACTTGACACCGCCCCCCTGGTGCCCACATCATTGGACTTGATTGACCGCCGCGGGAGCCAATGTCTGCACTGCTATCAATCCACTCAAGAGCTGAGGGTTTACAAACCCCTTTAAAAAAAAAAAAGAAGGGGGGGGGCATGACTTTGCAATCACTTTTTAAGATAAAAACAAAAAACACCTGCCTTTAGAATCACTTTAATATTTGGTAAGACATTTATTTTGTATTACCAATCATTAGATACATTGTTTTTTTTTTTTTGTGGGTTTTGTATGAGGCTGGGTTTACACTACTGCCATCTGATTATGCAGTGCGAGTTGGTTGCGGTTTTCCACATTCAATAGATCCAAAATTGCACTGAAATCGCACCATATTAGTACAGGGCCCCTTTTCAAATCACTCCATGCTGTTGTGTTGCATTGATGTGATTGGGCGCCATCAAACAATGATTTCCCCTTGTCATGCTGTTCTGTGCGACTCGACATGCATCTGAAATCACACCAGTGTGAACCAGGACAGATTGCTGGTGTTTATCATTCTATTGTTAGGATAGTGAGCTCATTTCACATGTGTGATCACTTTTACATTTGTTATTAGTAGTGTCCACTCTCTCTCTTTCTTCATCTCCTGGTTTGGTGTTTATGTATGTGGTGGGGCTGTGGGATGGATATGATGTGGGTGGAGTTTCTTCAGGTGGCCCAGCTGGAAAGACGGCTTCTGTTGCTTTTCATTTTCTGGACACTTTTTATTCATAGTGAATTGTAGCAGTGCTCTTCTGACACAAGTTCTTCAGTGCTGGCCGTGCAGCGTGTGATCACTTCTGATAGGCCGGCTCCATTTTTGTATTGTCTTCATTTTATGAGCTGTTGGAGGCTGCAGTGCTTCAAATCCATAAGAAATGATAGTATTGGTCCCAGAATTGTTATAGAAAACAATGGATAATAGTTCTGTATACACAATACCTGAAAGGGAAAAATCAGAACTGAGCATAAATCTTGTCGGTGATAACAATGGCCATTGGATCTTTATTACTGATGAATCCAATACAGCTGGTTTAACTTTTTAGCTCAGTCTTGTACCAGATCCTCTCCTGTGCTGAAACTGCTCTGATTTCACTGCAGACTGAGTGAGAGCTTCTCACAATCTGCATTAGAAGCTGCAGCAAGTCAGATCCTCATATCCTGGCTGGAGGACATCTAGCATCATCTCGCCCTTTCTTCCCCAGACTGACCGTCCCGTCTGTTTTTTTTCTCATAGGATTTCAGTTCAATCATGGAGGCTCAGCATGTGTCACCTAGGGCATGGGTGATCGACCTGTGGCCCTCCAGCTGTTTCAGAACTACTAGTCCCATCATTCCTCTGCCTTTGGGAGTCATGCATGTAACGGTCAGCCTTGCAATGCCTCGTGGGACGTGTAGTTTCGCAACCGCTGGAGGGCCGCCAGTTTGAGACCCCCTGGTTTACAGCATACTGTTACATTGCACGAGGCATGAGTATTCTTATCTTAAAGCGGAGCTCCACCCTAAAGTGGAACTCCCGCTGATCGGAACCCTCCCCCCTCCGGTGTCGCATTTGATCAGGGGGAGGGGGGTGCAGATACCGGTCTAAAGACGGGTATTTGCACCCAGTCTCGGGCAGACTGCGGGCATGACGTCACCCCCCGTTGTGTTCTGGGAACACTCGGCTCCCAGTACACAGCGGGAGCCAATCGGCAGGCGTAGCGCGACTCGCGCATGTGCCGTAGGGAACTGGGCAGTGAAGCCTGAGCGCTTCATTTCCTGGTTCCCTCACCGAGGATGGCTGGGGGGGTGGGCAGCAGAGAGATGAGCGATCACTTGTCCTCTGCTGCGGACAGCGCTGGACTCCAGGACAGGTAAGTGTCCTAATATTAAAAGTCAGCAGCTGCAATATATATATATATATATATATATATATATATATATATATATATATATATATATATATATATATATATATATATATATATATATATATATATATATATATATATATATATATATATATAATTTTTTTTTTTTTTTTTTTTTTTTTTTTCAGCGGAGCTCCGCTTTAAGTCCTATTTCGTCCAGAACTCCGCTTTAAAGTTGCAGAGATGTTGGTGCCTTTCTGTGACTCTGGCAGTATATACTTAAACCAGTGTTCAAGAAACAGAAAATAGAGCATATGTGAATAAATTACTTGTTATGTGAGGATAAGCAGTTTAGAAGGTCCATAAAGGGTTAAATAGGTGCAGAAAGTGACAAGTACGCTACAGGACGGCACTGAGTATCACGCTTTGGCCTCGCCAATGTTGAAGGGATGGAAATTCCCAAAGTTATTTTCTGAAAGAAAAAAGTCCCTTTATAATCGCTGATCTGGAAGTTGTATTTTTTGTTTTGCTCTCCTCTTTCACTTTCCTTTATTGGACTTTACTGAGAAAGTGGATTTTTATAGTAACATCACTGGTCAGTAGCAGCCCTCAGAAGGTTCTAAAATATACATTCATCATATATATATATATATATTTTTTTTTTTTTTTTTACATGTCCTGTCTACGCAGAGAGCCCCCTAAAGCTGGTCATGTAAGCTCCAAATACAAGGAATTTGTAGGTATTCTGATACAGGGTTTGACAAATTTGCTTGGAATCTAGGAGCCAGCTAAAAGTTAGGAGCCAGGAACGCACCCCGTCCCGACGAGCTCGCGCGCAGAAGTGAACACATACGTGAGTAGCACCCGCATATGTAAACGGTGTTCAAACCACACAAGTGAGGTATAGCCGTGATCGTTAGAGCGAGAGCAATAATTCTAGCCCTAGACCTCCTCTGTAACTCAAAACATGCAACCTGTAGAATTTTTTAAATGTCGCCTATGGAGATATTAAGGTAAAAGTTTGTCGGCATTCCACGAGCGGCAATTTTGAAGCGTGACATGTTGGGTATCAATTTACTCGGCGTAACATTATCTTTCACAATATTAAAAAAAATTGGGATAACTTTACGGTTGTCTTATTTTTTTATTTAATAAAGTGTATTTTTCCCCCAAAAAAAGTGCGCTTGTAAGAGCGCTACGCAAATACGGCGTGACAAAGTATTGCAACGATCGCCATTTTATTCTCTAGGGTGTTAGAATAAATATATATAATGTTTGGGGGTTCTAATTAGAGGGAAGGAGATGGCAGTGAAAACTGAAAAATCACACATTAAGAACTGCTGTTTTACTTGTAATGCCAACGGCCACCACCAGATGGTGCCGGGTCACAGAAGGAAACCTGGGACTTCACAAGGCCGCGGCCTCAATTACCGGCCAGCCGCAATCGCGTGTCCGGAGCGCACAGACACAGGATCCTGTGCCTCAGTGCGCCCCCTCCTCCGCCACGCGATCGCAGCGGGCCCGCGATGGCCGGTAATTGAGGCCGCGGCCTTGTAGGCCGCAAAGCTGCGGCCTCAATTACCGGCGGGCGCCAGGTCACAATTTAATTTCGCAATTGCAACCTGGCGCCCGGATTTTGTCAAACCCTGGAAAGACGCATTGATCAAAGCGTGCCCCGGGGGCAAGCAGGGGGGTGGGGTTCTGGGAGGACAGCAAGTGCTTAAACCCAAAAGCTAACATATTTTATTATATTGCAGCTTACCAATTCTTAGATGTGATGGCTGCTATTGTGTTTTTTTTTTTTGGGGGGGGGGGGTGTTTGCTACGTTTTCTTTCCTTTATTTTTCTCTGATCTGTTTTTTAACAGAACAAGCTGTCCTGCAAATGTAAAAGTTGTGGTTAGACAAACCATTTACCACTGACAGGTGCTTACAGTTCTCAGTTTTATGTAAAACCTGTATCCCAAAAGGAAAAAAAAATTGCTGTAACTGATTAAAAGGTATTAGCGAAAGTTCAGCTTTAATTTGTTAGTGTATTTAAATCTTCCGGTACATCCCTGCCCTCCAGATTGACAATGCTGCTATCCAAAATTGCACCTTCATCCAGAGTGGGGACTCTCTCTAATATAGGAGACCTGAAGAAAACTAATGCTGCGATCATATCCAATGATCGATAGGTTGCTATATGAGGTTCTTGGTTTTAGGTTTAATACTGTTGGGAGCGCCCTTTTACCTCGGACCCTAATGGACAAGCTTGTAGGGAGATGACTTCTCTATTAGGGCCTGTGGATAAAAGCCGGATGCAATACCGTTCACCCACTGATCTGATCTTCGCTCTGTAGTGGGGAGGGGGGGCTGTAAGGATTCATTTATATTGGTATTTTTCACTGTGGGCTGTTTAAAAAAAAAAAGTGTTCATATTTGTCTGGCTCTTCTAGTGGGTTGTCCCTCGCCATGTTCCCGTACAATGCAGGACTACTCGCCCTGCTTTGTACTGGAGAGCTGTGACTGCTCAGGCAGTGAAGTGGCTTTAAGGAATCGGTTGTGTGAAGAGGGACCCCACTCCCCCCCCCCCCCCCCCCCCCAACACACACACATACCTTAGCAAATATGCAATGCATGGGCACATTTAAAAGCTGCCTTGTATTAAGCAAAGATCACCAAAACCTCTGAGTTGGAAGCTTTGATTTCGGTAGAGCGGCTGTGTTGCTGATACCGATTAGTTGGACATCTGTTTCCTGTCCTGCTCTAGACAAGACAGCTGGAGTCTTATTAGTCAGGACCGTTTTCTGTGGTTATGCTTTTTTTTGTACATCAGCCCAGAAAGGTTTTGGGAAAGCAGTAGTGGTGTTGAATCGTGTCTCCAATCAAAGGATTCCAAGTCTGTGAATGGTGAAGGGAAGACACAAAACATTTCTTCAGAGATTTTTCCCCACCAAATCACTACATACACAGGCCCACATAGATCAATCCTATCTTACTTAAACGGGGCTCGGCAAATCCCAGGCGTGAGGTCGCAATTACGCCTAGGCTTTTGCCCGCCCATTTACTGTTCCACGCCCACTGTGCCCACATTCCTGAGTGTGTTTAACGCTCGCCCCTGGCTTTGTGAGCGGCCAACTCTACTACAGCTTGCTTCGGCTACCTATTTGTATAATTCAGTCCCCACTTCTTGATTGTGTACACAACAAATTGTACACTAAGGCCCCTTTCACACGGGGCGGGTCAGTAATGATCCACCCTGTGATCCTCCGCTTGCTCAGCGGGGATCGCTCCGCTGAGCCGGCGGATGACCACCCTGTCTTTTCTCCACTCCCCTATGGGGGGGGATCGGATGAACACGGACCGTCTGTCCATGTTCATCCGATCCACCAGATGGGTGGAAAAGTAGGTTTTTCCTCCGTCACACTTTGGTGGGTCGGATGTCAGCGGGCATGTCACCGCTGACATCCGTGGCTCCATAGAGGAGCACAGAGCGCCCGTTCAGGTCCACCTAAAAAAAACTGGCAGGCGGACCTGAATGGGCCGCCTGTGTGAAAGAGCCCTAACACTTTTATTATTATTATTATTATTATTATTATTATACAGGATTTATATAGCGCCAACAGTTTGCGCAGCGCTTTACATCAGGGAAGACAGTACAGTCACAATACAATTCAATACAGGAGGGATCAGAGGGCCCTGCTCGTTAGAGCTTACAATCTAGAAGGGAGGGTCAGGTGGGACAAAGTGTAGTAGCTGTGGGGGATGATCAGATGGACTCAAATGCAAATACAGTTGTTAGGTGTGGGTAGGATAGGCTTCTCTGAAGAGGAGGGTTTTTAGGGATCCTCTAAAAGCTAGTAGAGAAGGAGATAGGCGGATAGATTGGGGTAAGGAGTTCCATAGGCTTGGAGAGGCTCTGGAGAAGTCCTGGAGACGAGCATGGGAGCAGGTGATGAGAGAGCTAGAGAGTAGGAGGTCTTGAGAAGAGCGAAGAGAACGATTAGGTTGGTATTTAGAGACTAGGTCAGTGATGTAGATGGGGGCAGAGTTGTGGATGGTTTTGTAGGTAGTAGTTAGTATTTTGAATTTAATTCGTTGGATGAGCGGAAGCCAGTGGAGGGATTGACAGAGGGGAGTAGCAGAGACAGAGCGTTTGGTAAGGTGGATGAGTCTGGCCGCAGCATTCATGATGGACTAAAGGGGGATAGAGTATGCAGAGGTAAGCCAATGAGAAGGGAATTGCAGTAATCAAGGCGAGAGATGATCAGGGAGTGAATTAAGAGCTTTGTGGTGTCATTGGTTAGAAAGGGGCGTATTTTGGAGATGTTGCGAAGGTTGAGGCGGCAAGATTTGGACAGTGATTGAACGTGAGGTTTAAAGGACAGTTCAGAGTCCAGGACTACTCCTAGGACCTTGACATGTGGGGATGGGCTGATAGTTGTGCCATTAATTTTGACAGAGAGATCGGGGGAAGAGGCACGTGGGGGAGGGAAAATTATAAGTTCCGTTTTAGATAGATTGAGTTTGAGGAAGTGGTGCGACATCCAAAGTGAAATATCTGATAGTAAATTAGTGATACGTGAGGAAAATGAAGGAGTGAGTTGAGGGGTAGAGAAATAAATTTGAGTGTCGTCAGCGTAGAGATGGTATTGGAAGCCGTGGGAGGCTATCAGCTGACCCAGGGAGGAGGTGTAGATTGAAAATAGGAGAGGTCCAAGAACAGAACCTTGGGGGACCCCAACAGAGAAAGGAAGAGGAGAGGAGGAAGTAGAATTATAAGTAACGCACTGCACTTTTATCTCTCTGCACTGGCCGCTGTGCTTTGTTGATTCCTGCGATTAGCCAGGCAGCCTGTAAGGGGCATGCATTTGTCTATGCACAATGCTATGATGAGGTCGCTGCCCATAAGCCGCCTCCTTAGTGTATTTTTCTATGAAACTTCAGCCCCTCGTTTGTGGTGCCTAGCCCAGATTTCTCAAGCAGCTGAAGCACAGAAGGGTTTTCACCTTTATGTATAGAATGCTCACTCTTTCTCATCCCATGGTTTACCTGCCCCTAATCTCTGCTCATCCAATCATAAAATGTCTTGTATTCAATGGAAAGAATACCAGGCTGTTTATAAATGTATTGGGGTACAAGGATAAACCTCTTCACATGGGAGAAAAAAAAGCTGAAATGTTACTGACCTGGACGCAGTGCATTGTTTTCTATGGAGCAATGCACACAACTGCATAAAGATCAATACAGAGACGTAAAATGAGAATAATTTGTATTTTGAGTGCAGTAATTTATGTGTATACCTGTGTGTGTGTGTGTGTGTATTGCAACACTGGCAACTAGAGAGGGATGAAGAATGTAACACACCTGTACAAGGTCTTTACAGAATGTTTTAGGCTCCTTTCACACGTGTGCAACTTGAAAGTCATGTGATTTTTACCACAGTTTTGACTGACTTGAAGCAATGCCTGTGCAATCTTGAGGTCTATGATCCTCGGGTCGTTCCAAAGCAGGGACTACTTTGAAGTCGCTGTGTCTTGAAGATGCACAGGTGGAAAAACGATACTCATTTGAAATGATGGGGTACGACTTCTCACTCGACTTTGCAGGGCAAGTCACACAAGTGTGAAAGGAGCCTTACTCAGGATCTTTCTGTCAACAAGATCCGGAGTGTAAACATTGGTAAATGATTACGTCTGTAGACTTAAGGGGGAGAGAGATGGAACTTGATCTCTCGCTGAACTGAAACTGTCAGTTTCTTTGCTGGCCAAGAGCGCTGACAGTAATATCCAGCATAATAAAATAAGCATTTTTAGTATCTTTAGTATCGTCGCCTGCCATCTGGACATGGCGTAAAGGCATTCGAGAGATTCTAAGGACCAGCCATATTTAAAATGCACTTTATTTCCCGGAGTTCCACTTTAAGAAGGCTTGCAGAGCTTGGGTTAATTCAGTGTTTCTCAATTCCAGTCCTCAGGCCCCCCCAACAGGTCAGGTTTTCAGGATTTCCCTCAGATGAAACGGCTGTGGTGATTACTAAGGCTGGGTTCACACTACTACACTACTTTCATCCTACTTTGCTCTGTGTTCAATGTTTCCCTATGAGAGCGTCTTGTAGCGTCCTACACAAGTCGGTCCAACTTTGAAAATGCTCCCTGTACTACTTTTGCTCCTACATTGATCCTACTTCAGGCCCATTGAATATCATTGAAGTCGGACCAAAGTAGTATCCTGTTCATGAAAGTAGGATGGATGTAGGACCAATGTAGGATAAATGTAGGACCAATGTAGCAGAGCAAAGTAGGATGAAAGTAGTGTAGTAGTGTGAACCCAGCCTTAGGCAGTGAAACTGATCAAATCACCTGTGCAAAATAATGGAAATCCTGAAAACCTGACCTGTTGGGGGGGCCTGAGGACTGGAATTGAGAAACACTGCGTTAATTGAGTTTACCAAAAATGTAAATATTGCAGAATATACAGCGTCATTCTACATAACTAAGCTCCATGTCATGCTGGAAAAAAATAAAATCTTAATGTCTTAAATAGAAAACCATCTTTTGATTCATTTTTTGGTCGAAAAGCATTTTATTCAAATAAATTTGATAAAAATTAAAGCTATTTAAAAAAATTAAAAAATCATTTGATTTATATCCACCCTGCTGTGTGCACAGAAATCTGTGACTCCTCCCATTGCAGTGTTTGTTTGACTCTTCTCCGCACCATCACATTTTTTTGTCTATTGATGTTTTTATTTATACCACCATCCATTTGCAATATGGCTATAGGATACGTCCTATTCATTTTTTTTTTTAATGGACCTTCTCTTTCTCAGATGGCACATTATACCCCTGCAGCACTCTGCAAAACATAGAAGCAGATTATCCCCAGTAGGAAACATGCTAATAAAATGTTCTGGTTTTTAGTAAGCGGTAGAAATACATTTTATACAATGCTGGTTAGGGACACAAGCCAAAGGGAGAACGTGACACTGATGCAACTTGTAGTAACAGAAGGAAAATGTCATATATACTAAGGGGAACAGAGATGGGGAATCGGTCAGATGAAAACCACAAACTTTATTTTTTAATTCGTGTTTTGCTTTTTTTCCATTTAATTTATTTTTAGATCATTTTATGTTGTATCTATTGATTGACTCTATATCAGAGTAATATGTCATATGGGACTTCTAACGATTCCTTCATGTTTTGTCTTCACAGCCCCAAAGCGGATGATTTATCCACAGCTATTCTGAAGCAGAAGAGCCGACCCAATCGGTTAATTGTAGATGAAGCGATCAATGAAGACAACAGTGTAGTCTCTCTGTCCCAGGTAAGTGTAGATTATTCTGTAATGTGTTTTTTTTTTTCTGGTGTACTTTTAAAGTGGTTTTATAGTGTGTGTGTGTGTGTGTGTGTGTGTGTATATATATATATATATGTATGTATGTATGTATGTATGTATGTATGTATGTGTGTGTGTGTGTGTGTGTGTGTGTGTGTGTATATATATATATATGTGTGTGTGTGTATATATTATACACACACTTGGATCTCCTCTCTCATGTCATACTTGACCCCACTGTGTAATTAGTCTTGCACAGAGTGACCCCTCCTGTTCTGGGGTCCCACGGCGACTCCTCTCGTGACTCCTCCCCTGCTGGGAAGCGCTCTCCCGAGGGGGTTATCTTGCGGGCGTGCTCCTGTGTCGTAAACTCGCCGTCCATAACCGCAGGCTGTATGACTCGGCACCGGCGGCCGCAACATTGGATTTGATTGACAGCAACGGGAGCTCATAGAGCTGCGCTGCTATCAATCTATCCAATCAATGCTGAGACTCGGTGAAGAAGAGGACGCCGGGGACTTGCAGAGCAGGTGAACTGGCTCGGGCAAGTAAAAAGGGGGGGGGTGTGACTGGTGATTGCCAGGTGTTTCACCTTAATGCATAGGATGCATTAAGGTGAAAAAACACAAACCTTTACAACCCCTTTAAGGTGTTGTAAAGGTAAAGGTAAAAAAAAAAAAAAAAAAATTCCCTAAATAGCTTCCTTTACCTTAGTGCAGTTTTCCTTCACTTACCTCTTCCTTCCATTTTGCTTTTAAATGTCCTTATTTCTTCTGAGAAATTCTCACTTCCTGTTCTTCTGTCTGTAACTCCACACAGTAATGCGAGGCTTTCTCCCTGGTGCGGAGAAAGCCTCTTGAGGGGGGAGGGGGTGACCAGGAGTGTCGGGACACTCTCTACTTTGCAGATAGAGAAAGGAGCTGTGTGTTAGTTGGCGTCCTGACCCTCCTGCTTGCCCCCTCAAGAGGCTTTCTCCACACCAGAGAGAAAGTCTTGCATTACTGTGTGGAGTTACAGACAGAAGAACAGGAAGTGAGGATTTCTCAGAAGAAATAAGGACATTTAAAAGCAAAATGGAAGGATGAGGTAAGTGAAGGAGGACTGCACTAAGGTAAAGGAAGCTATTTAGGAATAAAAATTCTACCTTTACAACCCCTTTTAAGAGCTGCAACACACACACACACACACACACACACACACACACACACACCCCCACACACACACACCCCTAGTCCCTCCGAGTGACAATTCAGTCATTGGAATGGCCTGTATGATGACCCTTTTTATGTTCCTATGTTTCTGGGGTGCCCAGCCTGATTCATTATTTCATCGAAGGCCAGATTTTAAGTATTACCTTGAGGAGATGAAGACTAGAATACTGCAATCGCTGAGCAGCAAATTATATCACATGTGATGTATTTCAGTTATTTTGCAAACCTGGCCTGTTAGTGGGCCCTGAGGACAGGAGTTGAGAACTACTGCTCTAGTGGTATATGGGGGTCCCATGTCAGGAAGCGGGATCTCCCTACAAATAATTTTTTTCGGTGCAGAAACCAAGCAACATGCCTTGGTTCAAACCTGAATGATTTGAAGCCTGTTTCCCCGAAAATAAGCCCTACCCCGAAAATAAGACCTAGCGTTATTTTTGGGGATGGCTGCAATATAAGCCCTACCCCGAAAATAAACCCTAGTTAAAGTCATCGTAAAAACATAATCCGTTTTGTAAAAAGATTATATAATGTGCAGTGTGTCTCCTTTTTGTAACTTTGTTTTGGAAAATACCTTACTTACAGTGCCGCTGGGCGCTCACGTGACCGGCTGGAGATCTTCTCCTCTTCAACGTCAGTGGTCCCTTCCTCTGCAGTGCTCAGAGTGGAGAAGAGCTACGGCGGGTCACTGTGCTGGCTATCATGCTTTAAAGGATCAGGATTTTTTTTGGGGGGGGGGGGGGTTACAACCACTCTAAGATCGTCATGAAGACATAACTGTATTTGAATAAATGTAGATTATTGTACATACCGTAAAGAAATAAGACATCCCCTGAAAATAAGCCCTAGTGTGATTTTTGTAGTCAAAATTAATATAAGACCCGGTCTTATTTTCGGGGAAACACGGTATGTTCAACAAAAGAATTGCCATATTCTATGGTGTCCATTCACACATTTGCCTGCTACTTGTCACACCAAAAGTGTTCAGGAGCTAAAGGATGGTCTTTTTTGTTGCAGGGTAAGATGGATGAGCTGCAGCTTTTCCGTGGCGACACGGTCCTTCTGAAAGGAAAGAAAAGGCGAGAAGCTGTGTGCATCGTCCTGTCTGATGACACTTGCTCTGATGAGAAGATCCGGATGAACAGGGTGGTCCGTAATAATCTGCGCGTCAGGCTTGGGGATGTCATCAGGTAACTTTTTTTTTTTTTTTTTTTATACTTTTGAAATAAGTTTAGGTGAACCTGAATCTCATATTTAGTTTCCCTTTACAATGGAAACCCAACTTTTCTCCGGCAGCTTTGCAAGTTCCTTCCAACTGCCATTCTACTGTGCAGAGAGATTAGACTTCATAAGGAAACTCTCACTGGCTGTTGGGATTTCAGCTGCTGGAGCGCGGCTCTGAAGCCGGGAAAAGTCCGGCCTCATAACTAACTAAATCAAATGCACAGCTTTAAATCTTTACAGTTTTTTTTTTTTTTTTTTTGTAGCGCAAAAAAAATACCAGAGCCGCTTTCTTCTAGACTCAGTCTGACATTGATGTTTGTGGTGTTTGCTGTCTTGCATATAAAACGAGTGTGCTATAATCCATTAATATTTTATCTTCAAAACTCCAGCTGTCCTATATCGCCAATGGAAGCGCTTACTGTCCATAAATGTTTATTCATATTAGAAGTGATCTTACATTGCCTTGTCTGATCTGTCATCCTCGCTTGACAAGACAGGATTAAAAGGTCAAAGCTGATGGTTTATTGGTATGTAAGATCAGTCTGTGCTTGGCAATGTGCATGGGGTGGAGACCATGCCGTGTTCTGCATTCCACAGTGCAGGCGCTGCTCCAGCATTAAGAGCAGTTATGTCTGCTGATTAGAATTACCTACCTGCATACAATATGGGGTCATGGCAGCATATGTCTGCTGATTAGAATTACCTACCTGCATACAGGTCCCTTTTTTTTTTTGTTTGCTAGGTGTGTGTGATTGTTCTGTGTCTACATTACCCTTGGAATATAATGTACATAAAGGTAAAATGTTTTTTGGTTTGATATAAAGTTATACTTCAAAAAAAGAGCCACGCCTTACAGACTTATAAATTGCTCCAGATTCTGTCATCAAATTCTGTAATCCTAAAAAAAAAAAAAAAAGTACTATGTATTTGGTTTTAATGCTGTGCATAAATAGACCTTTTATAGGAATGGGCACCAGTTATATTTTTTGGTTATAGGATTTGATGCTCGTATCTGTGGAAATTCATTGATTGTAGGGCCAAAACAACTAATCGATCGACAACTAATCGATTATGAAATTAATCGATGATCATTTTCATAATTGATTAATCGGCCAGTAAGATGTCGGCAAAAAACTAAAATGATCCCTTTGTATAGTACAAAAAGAGCAAATAAATACTGTAAATATTACTTTCACTGTCCCACAGTAAAAAATGAACCCCTTACAGTAGCGATTATTTGCTCTTTTTGTACTAATTTTAGTCTTTTTAACTCCATTGCGTTACTAAACATTAGGGGTGCAATGGATCAAAAAATTCACGGTTCGGATCGTTCCTCGGATCAGAGTCACGGATCGGATCATTTTTCGGATCATAATCCTATATAGTCTCCACTGTAATGTCCACGTTCCGTCTCCCCACATCTCACCTAGGCCGCCGTTGTCGGGTGTACCAAGATGGCCTCCACTCTGAAGCTAGGCTGAAGCCGCAGCCTTTCCTTGCCTCCTTTTATTTATTTATTTTCGTTAAATGATCTTAACTGATTAATCGGACAACTAATTGATTATGAAAATAATCGTTAGTTGCAGCCCTAATTGGTCCATAGAAGTCCATAAGACAGGGTCCTCTGTTTTAAGGTGTGTGGATAGAGATCTATCTAGATCAGTGATGGCGAACCTTGGCACCCCAGATGTTTTGGAACTATATTTCCCATGATGCTCAACTACACTGCAGAGTGCATGAGCATCATGGGAAATGTAGTTCCAAAACATCTGGGGTGCCAATTACATACATTCTCTAATTGAGTATAAGCTGAGGTACTTAATTTCCCCACAAAAAAAGGGTAGACTTATTGACTTGAGTATAAGCTTAGGGTGAGAATGCAGCAGCTACTGTAAGCGGAAAAGAGGGTCAACAATACCCAATTGCACGCCTCACTGTGCCCGAGTTGGTGTACCTGAAATTCTTGACATGTTGCGGTTGTCCATTCATTGTTTTTAAAAGTCGCGGTCTCCTCCTGGTCCCGTGATGGGCGTTTCCCAGCTGACACAGTTCTGCCGATCACGGATGTTCTCTCATCCTCTGGCTCAGTTTCCCAGCAAACACTGTGTTCAGTGTTCCGCCAATCACGAACGTACTTTGATCCTCGGACAAGAGAACATACGTGATTGGCGCAACACTGAACCCCGCTCCAACTCCCTCCCCCAATACATGAGCCTGATGGTTGATGAGATGCAGCAGGAGGCGCCATTGGCTCCCACTGCTGTCAATCAGCGCCAGTGAGGTGGGGCTGAGCCGTGCTCTGTGTCTTATGTCTTATGGATGAATAGAGCGGGGCTTGGGAGCAAGCACCCACAAGTGCCCCCATAGCAAGCAGCATGCTATGGGGGCACTTGGCAAGGGGGTAGGGGCCCAGCGCACCAGTGGGGGGACCCAAGAAGAGGATCTGGGCTGCTCTGTGCAATACCACTGCACAGAACAGGTAAGTATAACATGTTTGCAAATTTTTTATTTTTATTTATTTTTTTTGAAAAACACAATCATTGATCATGATTGTAGTGTTTGTTATATTGTGGGTTTTAATTTATACCATGTTTGTTTTACAATAAACGTGCAGGAAGTTGTTAAGGGGGTTCCTTCTCTCTGTGTGTGTGTCCGGTTCACATTGTAATTGCACTGGACTACATACTTCCCATGCGATTCACACACAGTGCGATTTCGCAGCCCAGTCATTTGTGCACCAGAACACGGAAAAGGTTATGCATTCATAACTTTTAAAACACACTGCACCATATTGCACGATACTGAGGTACTATGTAATCTGGTGCCCACAAACTGCGTTTGGGGTGCCATTAACATAACATGCAGGTTGCAAGGGCAGGGGATTCGAATGCGGTGTGGAAAAATCACATGGCACACTCCTTTCTCGCACTGCGTTCTGGTGTGAATGGGGCCCTAAAAGAGAATGTAAGGAGAACTCTAACATTTTGGCTTCTTCACCAGAACACAAGGTCAAATCTTCTCACGGGGACACCTCTGGTTGTAAAAGAGGGAAATTTTCACTATTTGGTGCATTTTGGGACAGAAAGTAAAATTAAATCTTCCTAACAGGGCAAAGATGGCAATAAAAACATCCTGCGATTTCCCTCACTTCCTGCGTTGCCCATAGGACAAAAAGTGAAGAAAAAATCCCTTTTCTCTTTCGTTCATAGACGGACACAGCATCCTTTGACCTTCGGGTTATGTTCTTCCTACCAGGAGATTTTAGGCAGAATTCTTACAGCACTTAAGGTGTTAAAACTTTCCTTCATGCCGCTCCTCCCAGGGGGCGTGGCTCCCCCAGGCATAACCCCCACTCTGCTCTAGCAGCTTCAGTTTGTTTCTGCCTAACCGTCAGGAGAGTCAGGCTCTCTCTGGAGTCCTGGACTCTGGAGTTTTTTCTTGCAAATTTTTTTGCATTTTGCGAGTTTTTTTCTCGCTTTTTTATTCTATTTTTATTTTTGAATCCTGCGATTCTTCTATCAACAGCCGACTGGGTGACAGGCTGGGTCCTCGACCCTTGTAGTCCCCCCAGGTTCGGCCTTCGAGCGTGTGCCGGCCCTCAGCTCCGCTTTGGGACGTCCACGACAGGCCCCATTGCTCCAGGGGCGGCCGGGGAACTTCGGTTCTAGGGCACACATATGACCGGTCTCTATGGCCTTGTCACAGTGTGTCTGGCTGACAGCCATGCCGTTCGCGGACGTTGGTTCTGTCTGGGATACCTCCAGCCGGGTAGTCGCAGGACAGGTAAGTAGTGGCCCCTTACTCAGGTAAGTGGTCTGGCTGGAATGTTTTCCCTTGGGAGGTCGACTGAGGGTTTTCCCCTGCTTTCCTCTCTCCCTTATTCCTCTCCCTCCTTCCCCCTTTGGGTGACGGCTGTGCAGGGGGTTTTTTCCCTGGGGCTCATATTTTTTTCACTCGGGTATGGCTGGGGCTGTTCTGTGTCACTGCAGGGGACTGTGGTGGACATTCTGGGCATTTTTGTGTGTGCTGTGTGCTGTTTTGGTGTACTGTCATTTTTGGGTACACTGTCTTTTTAAAACTGCGCAACGGCGGCCATTTTGCCGGAGCCGCGCTTGTATTATTCGGCGGCCATTTTCTTGTGGCCGGCGCCGTTTTCAGCACTAGTTCGGCCTCTAGTGGCCGTTTCGGCGGGGAAAAAAGACCGCGAATCATCTGAGGGGACAGACGCAGCGCTGCAGCTTCTCCTCAGCACACACTTGTCCTTCACAGACCGCGCTGTACCAGGGGGGTGGTGAGTCTCAGGGGGCCCCAGACTGTGCTCTAGCGGCCGGGAGGTGACCTGTGGGGGACTTTTTTCCTGCCATTGGCAGTGGGGGTGACACAGCAGCTGCAATATGGAGCCTGAATCAGGCCCCTCATTCCTCACAATGCCGGAATTAACCCTTAGCGCCCCTCCCCCTGCCACATCTGTTGAATCGGTGTCGGCTGTCCTGGAGTCTTTTCTCACCAGGTTTGAAGCTGCCAGTGCTCGGTTGGGGGGTAAAAAGCGCCCCCCCCCAGAGGCTGTTTCTGGGGATATCTCTGACGCAGAATCGGATAACGCTGTTGCTGCTTCTGGTTCTGTCATGTCAGAGGATGCGGGCTTAACCCACATGGACAGCGAGGATGACTCTGCTGCGGAGTCTGCTGACAAGGAATTTGTTGGAGCTCTTATAACTGCGGTACGTGAGGCTCTTCATTTAGAGGATTTGGCGGAGACACCAGCGGTGTCAGTCCTTTTGGATTCCGCAAACCACCGCGTACCGCTAAGGTATTCCCTTGTGTTCCTTATTTGGACAATTTGTTGTATAAGGAATGGGATACACCGCAAAAGGCTTTTACTGTTCCTAAAAGCTTTGCTACCCGTTACCCCCTGGAGGAGGACTTTTTAAAAAAGTGGGTCACTCCTCCGTCGGTGGACCCTCCTGTGTCCAGACTGAGTAAGGCTACTACGTTGCCTGTGGAGGGGGCTCCTGCTTTCAAGGACCCCGCCGATAGGAGAGTGGAGGCCGTGGCCCGCTCCCTGTTCTCGGTGGTGGGTTCGGCGGTAAGGCCGGCTCTGGCCGGCGCCCTGGTTGCTCAGACGCTAACTGAAAGGGCGAAGCTCCTGCTGCAGGATCTGGAGGTCCAGGGTGCTTCCGAGTCCTCTAGGGACCTGGCTGAGCAGTTGATTCAGGGTCAGAAGTTTCTCTGTGAGGCGGCTATGGATTCGATTCCTTTGCTTTCCAGGGCTTCTGTCTACGCAGTGGTTCTGCGCCGCCTTATATGGCTGAAGTGCTGGTCGGCTGACCAGTCCTCGAAAAAGGCCTTGGTGGATTTGCCCTTTAAGGGCGGACGGCTCTTTGGGGCATCCCTGGATGACATCATTAAGGATGCCACTGGAGGTAAGAGCACCTTGCTCCCTCAGTCGGGGAAGGGTAAGGAACCTCGCCGCAAGCAAGGTCCTACTTTTACTACCCCTAAGCGGTTTTTTTCGTGCGCCTAGCGCGGCTGGAAAAGGTCCGCAAGGGGCAAAAGCCCCTGCTGCCGGGCGTAAGCGCCCCTGGTTTAACAAACCAAACAAGCCTGCGGACAAGCCTGCTTCCGCATGAAGGTCTGCCCCCGCCCGGGTCTCGGGTGGGGGGGACGGCTTCACGACTTCGCGGATCGGTGGAACTCTCTTCTGACCGACCGTTGGGTTTGCGAGGTGGTCGCCTCGGGGTACAAGATAGAGTTCCTCTCTTGTCCCCCAAACAGATTTTTTCCATCCAACCTCCAGCTTCCTCAGGATCGGCGGCTAGCCCTATCCGGGGCTGTCCAGGATCTTCTGGACAGAGGGGTGGTTGTGCCGGTTCCCTCGCTGGAACGGTTTCAGGGGTTCTACTCCAATCTGTTCGTGGTTCCCAAGAAGGGAGGGGTTCGCCCTGTCCTGGACCTAAAGGCCCTCAACTCCTTTGTCAAGGTGCAGCGATTCAGGATGGAGTCGGTCCGTTCTATCATAGCGGCCCTCCACCAGGGGGACTTCATGGCGTCCTTGGACATCATGGACGCATACCTGCATGTCCCCGTTTGCACAAGCCACCAAAGATATCTGCGTTTTGCGATCGGGGAGGACCACTATCAATTCGTGGCCCTCCCGTTCGGGCTGGCGTCGGCACCACGGGTGTTCACCAAGGTGCTCGCCCCGATCCTGGCCTTGCTAAGGCAGCGAGGGATCGCTATCGTGGGATACCTGGACGACCTTCTCCTGAGAGCTTCTTCAAGCTCAGAGTTAGAGGAGGACGTGTCCATCACGTGTCGGACTCTGCAGGAGTTCGGCTGGCTTCTGAATCTCAAAAAATCAGTGTTGGTTCCGTCCCAGAGGCTGGAACACCTGGGGCTGGTTTTGGATTCGGGGGAGGCAAAAGTGTTCCTCCCATCGGAAAAACTGCAATCTGCAGTGAGACAGTTGTCGACCCAGAAGTGGTCGTCTCTTCGCTTCTGCATGCGGGTTCTGGGTCTGATGGTGGCCTCCTTCGAGGCGGTTCCGTATGCCCAATTCCACACCAGGGTACTACAGAAGGAGGTTCTGTCACGATGGGACAGGGTCCCATCTTCTCTGGATCGCCAGATTCGGTTGAGCCATCTGGCCAAGTCTTCCCTGGCATGGTGGCTGACGTCTCCGGTGCTTCGGTCAGGGAAGTCTTTTCTTCCGTGCCGCTGGACAGTGGTCACGACGGATGCCAGCCTCTTCGGCTGGGGGGGCGTCTGGGGCACCCAGTCAGCCCAGGGGCGCTGGACTCAGGAGGAGTCCCGCCTGCCGATCAATATCCTGGAGCTCCGAGCGATCAAGCTGTGCCTTGTCAGGTGGTCCCTGGAGCTGCAGGGCCGTCCTGTCAGGATCCAGTCCGACAACGCCACGGCCGTGGCGTACGTCAATCATCAGGGCGGCACAAGGAGCTCGGCCGCGGCGACGGAGGTCGCTCACATACTTCGGTGGGCCGAAAGGTCCGTTCCGGCCCTGTCAGCGGTATACATTCCGGGAGTTCTGAATTGGCAAGCCGACTTCCTAAGTCGCACGACTCTGGATCAAGGGGAGTGGTCTCTCCACCCGGAGGTTTTTCAGATCCTGTGCCAAAAATGGGGCACTCCAGACGTGGACCTTCTGGCGTCCCGTCTCAATCGGAAGGTACCACGGTTTGTGGCCAGGTCAAGGGACCCGTGGGCAGACGCGTCAGACACGTTAGTGGCTCCCTGGGGTCAATATCACCTGATTTACGCCTTCCCTCCTCTAAGGCTCCTACCCCGCCTGCTGCGCAGGGTGGAAGCCGAAGGGATTCCAACGATCCTGATCGCCCCAGATTGGCCGCGTCGCTCTTGGTACGCGGACCTGGTACGTCTGGTGGCAGACGCCCCCTGGCGCCTGCCTCTGAGGGAAGATCTCCTGTCTCAGGGTCCGATCTTCCATCCTGCTTTACGGTCACTGGCTTTAACGGCGTGGCTGTTGAGAACCAGGTACTGAAGGACCGGGGCCTGTCGGGCCCGGTAATCTCTACCATGATGCGTGCACGGAAGTCCACTTCTCGAAAAATTTATCATCGTACATGGAAAGCATACATCTCTATGTGTGAGGAGATGAAGTGGCACCCCCGTACTTACGTGGTGTCCCGGATCCTGCTGTTCCTACAGCGGGGAGTGGACCAGGCTCTTGCCTTGAGCACGATCAAGAGTCAGATTTCTGCTCTGGCTGTTTATTTTCAGCGTCCCGTGGCAGCGCACTCTTTGGTTCGCACGTTTGTGCAGGGGGTCCGGCATGTGGCCCCCCCGGTGCGCCCTCCGCTACCTTCTTGGGACTTGAACTTGGTCCTCTCGGCGCTTCAGCGTGCCCCCTTTGAGGACATTCGGGAGATCCCCTTGCTGACTTTGTCGCAGAAGGTGGTCTTTCTGGTAGCTATTACCTCTATCAGACGAGTGTCTGAACTGGCGGCCTTGTCTTGCAAGGCCCCCTACTTGGTCATCCATCAGGATAAGGCGGTGCTGCGCCCGCGACCTTCTTTTCTTCCGAAGGTCGTTTCGGCCTTTCACATTAACGAGGACATTGTTGTTGCATCATTATGTCCTCAGCCGAAGAACCCGAAGGAAGCCGTTTTACATTCTCTAGATGTGGTTCGGGCCCTTCGAGTTTACTTGTCGGCGACAGCTCCGTTCCGGAAGTCGGACTCGCTGTTCGTGTCTGTGTCCGGTCCCAGTAAGGGCCTGGCAGTCTCGTCGGCCACCATTTCCAGGTGGATCCGACAGGTTGTGCTTCAGGCCTACGCCCTGAAGGGGCGGGCGCCTCCCTTTCGGGTCACGGCGCATTCGACCAGGGCGATTGGAGCCTCCTGGGCTTTCTGACACCAAGCCTCTGTGTTACAGGTGTGTAAGGCTGCGACCTGGTCGTCGGTCCACACTTTCTCAAAGTTTTATAAGGTGGATGTGAGTGCATCTTCTGATGCCTCATTCGGCCGCAGGGTGTTACAGGCGGCAGTTTAAGGTTGGAGTTCCTCCGTTGAGTAACTCCGGTTTTGTTTGGGGTGTAACCTGTTTGCTGTGTTATTTTTCCCACCCCTCGTTTTTTGACACTGCTTGGGGACGTCCCGAAGGTCAAAGGATGCTGTGTCCGTCTATGAACGAAAGAGAAAAAAGGATTTTTGTACTCACCGTAAAATCCATTTCTCTGAGTTCATAGACGGACACAGCACCCACCCCTCCTTGGTTTGTACTGCTTGTTACGAACTGAAGCTGCTGGAGCAGGGTGTGGGTTATGCCTGGGGGAGCCACGCCCCCTGGGAGGAGCGGCATGAAGGAAAGTTTTAACACCTTAAGTGCTGTAAGAATTCTGCCTAAAATCTCCTGGTAGGAAGAACATAACCCGAAGGTCAAAGGATGCTGTGTCCGTCTATGAACTCAGAGAAATGGATTTTACGGTGAGTACAAAAATCCTTTTTTTTTTTTTTTTTTTTTTTTACGGCTGTTTTAACATTTCCCCCCCACACTATAACTAAACAAACTAGTTTTGCATTGAATTACACTTTAGTTTGTGGCAGAGGAGTGTGCTGGTCTTAGGCTGTAATCACTGGATCTAAATATAAAGGTGACACTGAAGGGAGTAACTATGGAAGGCAAAAATGATCGAATGAAAACGGCGTTGGCAGTGATAGTGAAATATAGTTGGTTACAGTGAAATGCATGTTGAGATTAGAATAAAATGTGTGAAATTCTTAGTCTCCAGGTTAATAGGTTTGGGAAAATCTTTGAGCAGCCATCACGTTATGTCCTATTTCTTGTGTTGTACTTTATATATTGCAGTGTTGGTTATGGCTCAATGATTTTTTATTTATTTTTTCCTGTCAGCATTCAGCCATGCCCAGATGTGAAGTATGGTAAACGGATCCATGTCTTGCCTCTCGATGACACAGTGGAAGGAATCACAGGAAATCTCTTTGAGGTCTATCTGAAGCCTTACTTCCTTGAGGCCTACAGGCCCATCAGAAAAGGTATGTTCTGTCCGGAGAACACTGTAGACCGTGGTCATCAACTCCTGTCCTCAGGGCCCACTAACAGGCCAGGTTTGCAAGATAACTGAAATACATCACAGGTGATATCATTTGCTGCTCAGTGATTGCAGTATTCGAGTCTGCATCTCCCCAAGGTATTACACAAAACCTGGCCTGTTAGTGGGCTCTGAGGACAGGGTTGATGACAACTGGTGTAGACTGCTTTTCTAGAGAGCTTGTGAAACTAGAGGGGTACATTCATAAAGCAATAAATGTGACATTCACCATACATTTGCAGCAGGTGAATCAACGGCTGTAACGTGATATTGTATAAAATTCAGGCGGTCAATAAATCTTATTGACATAGAAATAAAGTGGAGGGGAGTCGAGTCCATGACCCAGTTCATGCTGATTAGTGCAACTGTCACATGACATAAAAAAAAATATTGGCATCGGCGAGTACTTGGAAAAAGTATCGGTACTTGTACTCAATCTTAGTGGTATCGGGACAACCCTAGTTCAAATCCATGTCTACCAAGGTATGTTTATAAATGTCCTGGTATTCAAGGGATTATTACAAGCTCAATGGTATTGAATTTTTTTTTGAGCTGGTGATCGACTTTCACGTGATCAGCTTTAATGATACTGGAAATGTACTGCCACCCCATGTACCTACAACCCTACTAGATAACAAACCCCCATTTGTATGAAGAGGACCTGTCGTCTGCCCAATGCGCTACATCACATACCTCACATAGGTAGGGGGTGAATATGATGGCAGTAAATTTTAAATGTGAAAACACACACACACATATATTCTAGTAATTGTATGTGTAGGCTGCAAACGTGACTATATAAAATTGCCTAGGTGTACAGTTGACCGTATTCACATTAAAGTATGTTTGTTTGCATGGCAGGTGACATATTTCTGGTCAGAGGTGGGATGCGTGCCGTGGAGTTTAAGGTGGTGGAGACAGATCCCAGTCCGTACTGTATAGTCGCTCCAGATACTGTGATCCACTGTGAAGGAGAACCCATTAAACGTGAGGTAAGTGTTCTTATCCACCCTCTGTAAGATGCCAAGTCAAAGTGTACTTTAAGAGGTGCTCCATGCTGCAGAGGGTAGGACAAGTGCTGTCAATGGAAGATATTTTATATATCTATATCGTATATACTCGAGTATAAGCCGACCCAAATATAAGCCGAGACACCTAATTTTACCACAAAAAAATGGGAAAACATTGACTCGAGTAAGCCTAGGGTGGAAAAATGCAGCAGCTACTGGGTAAACAATGCCCATATGCAGTCGTGCCTTTTATTAGTAAAACAGCGTGTGTCTGCCTCTGTATAATCCAGTCTGTTCAGCCGTCCGTCTGTATAATCCAGTCTGTTCAGCCGTCCGTTGTAGGAAAGACCCACCGCCTCCTCGTCCGTGGTAGAGGAACACTGATATGATGCTGGGAAACTGTATCGGTGTTCCGCCTATCAGACGAGGAGGAGGCAGGGCTGTCTTACAATGGATGGCCGAACAGACTGGATTACACAGCGGCAGATATATATAAGTATCTGTGTCATTTCCTCCAATCAGCTCTTACACAGTGTAAGTCCAGTCTCCCCACCTACCCCTCTGTTATACTGGCAGTTGAAGAAAGATTCTTAACAAGATCTGCACATCTGAAAGGGTGTAGAAAGCTGAAGGCAGCAGATATACATGTAAAACTTATGTAGGAGGATTTATCTCTGTGTATCATCTGAGGCTGTTCTAGGGCTGGGGAAAAAATGTATTTAAATCTAAAATCGAGTTGAGAGGTCAAATCGATTTCAGATTTTCAGCAAACCTATTTATTTATTTTCACCAGGTCTGACACTGAGGAGCTGTGGGCAAGAGTTTTTAGGCGAGGCCGCGGACTAGGCCGAAGCCGCGGTCTCTCGCCTAAAAACTCTTGCCCGCAGCTCCTCGGGACCGGCACGGTGTCCATAAAAAAATAAAATTTGAATAGTGTGTGTGTTTTTTTTTTTTTTTTTTTTTTTTGAGAAAATCACCCAGCTCTAGGCTGTTCACTTCACTTGGGTATGTGATGGTTTACATCCACTTTAAGCAAAAAAATAAAAACACTCCGCTCAATAATTTTAACCTTTTTTATGGCAGTCTCCTTTAATCCTCACTGTGCAGTAATTTTGGTAATGCTTGCTCTGACAGGATGAGGAAGAGTCTCTGAATGAAGTGGGTTATGACGATATCGGAGGCTGCAGAAAACAGTTGGCACAAATCAAGGAGATGGTGGAGCTCCCGCTGAGGCACCCTGCCCTCTTTAAGGCCATTGGCGTGAAGGTAATACACGAAGTTGTGCAATTAATGTTGATTTTACGAGTTTAGGTATTGCCGTATACTTTTAATATAGACATTTCCAGCATGCAGATTTTGAGTTTCCTACATTCAGTGATGTATTTGAAATTTCTTTCTAGTTGTGTCCTGTTTGGGTTCTCTGGAACACTTGCTGAATGGCTATATTGAGCTGAGAGAATACAAAAACATAGAATATATATATATATATATATATATATAGGCAAAATAAGAGATCTCTGCAGTACATGTCCATTTCCACGTGTGTTCTCTTTACTACCGGAAATCCATTGAGCACCCGATGTCATTAGTAAGGAAACAACACTGGCTATGCGTCACTGAAATCCTAAGCAGGGTTGTCGGCCCTGCCTGAGTTCTCGCCTGCTGAATTACAGAACACCTTTCCGTTATAAAGATGAGATTTGGAAGGTTTTCTAGTTCCGGCAGGACTGACAATATTCCTTGGGATTTTAGTGCATCAACATTGTCCTCTCACTACAGGAAACTGTAAGAGCTTACTGGATTTCTGGCAGGCTCAAGTTATCTTTTCTTAACCACTTTCCGCTCAACAACGTCATGACGTTACAGACTTTGAGTGGCGATATCTGAATGATGGATGCAGCTACAGGCATAATCCAGATATCATTATCTTTTTCTGCCGGTGATTCCCTGCACCATAAAAACAATAATAGTGGCTGTTTAAACACTTGATTGTATTTACAGGCGGCGGGAGGGGACAGCCTGCCTTCCCGCCATCCTCCAGTGCGTCTACTGGCTCGCCTGTGCGATTTAGCGAGCCTGAGAATAAATTGGCTGGCGTTGGCCGCTTACCATAGAGCTGACCAAGGACCAGATGGTCCCCGGTCATCTTTGACCTTTGGAGGCCGGGTGTGACTTTTGACGTCATGTCTGGCCTCGTAGTTTTAAAGGCTGCCGTTGCCTCAGGTGGGAAGCAGAGATCCTTCTCTCTTTTATTTTTTTATTTTGGGCTTTCTCGTCTAGAGGCGAGGTCTGGAGACTTATGGACCCCAGATCTCGCTGTAAAGAGGACCTGTCGCGCCCTATTCCAAGGGATGTTTACATTTCTTGTAACAGGAATAAAAGTGATAACAAAAAAAAAGTAAAGTGAAAGTGTCAAAATATAAAAATAAAAGTAATACAAAAATAAAAAAAATCTTTTAAAAAGCATCCGAGCATACATAGGTTGCACCCGCATATGTAAATGCCATTCAAACCACACGTGAGGTATCATCACGAATGTTTAAACAAGAGCAATAATTCTAGCCAAAGACTTCCTCTGTAACTCTAAACAGATAACCTGTAAAAACATTTTTTAATGCGTCACCTTTGGGGATTTAAGTACCAACGTTTTGGTGCCGTTCCATGAGTGTGCACAATTTTAAGGTGTGACCTGTTGGGTATCTATTTACGCAGCGTAAAAACATAATCTTTAACGTTATGCAAAAGAATCGGGACAATTTTAGTAGTGGTTTTTGTTTAATTCACAAAATACTGCGTGACCTAAAAAGTTGCAACGACCACAATTTTATTCCATAGGGTCTATGCTTAAAAAAATGTTTGGGGTTTCTGAACACTTTTCTAGCAAAAAAAAGATTTTTACATGTAGGAGAGAAGTGTCATAATTGGCCTGGGTGGCAAGAGGTAAAGAGATAACATGGGTAAATGTACGTTCACTTTCAATGATGTACTGAATGTGGTTTTTCTTTCCTTTTTTTTTCTTTTTTTATTCGGACATACACTGTCATGCATATAGATGGCTGTCGCTCACAGTGTAGTTATTGGTGCTCTCTGAACCATCAAAGAATCGATCTGTGATTTTCTATTTACAAAGAGAAATGCCTTATTTCATTACCATTTCTTTCTTGTACAATACAGCCTCCACGTGGTATCCTGCTGTACGGACCCCCAGGAACTGGAAAAACCCTGATTGCTCGAGCTGTAGCTAATGAAACTGGCGCCTTCTTCTTCCTCATCAATGGTGAGAAATGTTTTCCTTTTCATACAAGTTTATTGTGCAGTGCTTAAAGCAAGTATTAAGCCTAATTTACAATTATTGCCAATATTTGGAGAGGCTAAAGGTTGCACTTCCGTCCATCCTAGCCGAGGCACATCATTTTTCCGCTTGCCCATTGGTTCCTGGAATAGCAGTGTCGTCAATCTCGGGAGTCAATGGGCGTCCCCCACTGCTAGCATTGCGGTATTTCACAACCGGAAATGGTGCAATGCTTCATTCCGGATTGTTTGATTGACAGGTTGCCATAGCAACAGGGTGGGAACTTCCTCCTGCATCGCTATGGCAACCTGTTAACACAGTGGGCCGTGATTAGTTTTCACTACACATACGTGAAATCGGGAGGTGCATGCTGGGTAGCCAGCTGCACCTAATCCTAGAATAGGAAAATCTGAGCCTTTCACAGTGTGCATTAGAAGCTGTGTGTGTATGTATGTATGTATGTGTATAATTTTCTATATCTCACACACACAGATTCGACTTTAAGCTGTGCATTCTGTGAAATTTGATCAGACAGGGGGGGTGCATTTTAGGCCTAGTACTTCTTTTTTTTATATATATATTTTCTGTTTTTGCCCAATTTTCTTTACTGATCTGGTGAGAAAATGGGGAAAAATGCTCTATCCTTAGCAGATGAATATATTTAATGATGATTTTGTGCATGCTTGGTCATCCTAGGTCCTGAGATTATGAGTAAATTGGCTGGTGAGTCTGAAAGCAACCTGCGCAAAGCCTTCGAGGAAGCAGAGAAGAATGCCCCCGCCATTATCTTTATTGATGAACTGGATGCCATTGCTCCCAAAAGAGAGAAGGTGGGTTTCTGGGAGTAGTCCTCTGTTATGGGTATACCTGGCTCACGTTATTTTTGAACTCCTTCAGTTCTAATCCCCCGTATTGAATTTGCATGATAGCATGTCTTCTAAGACAGCTTTTTAATGGGGTGTGTGTTTTTTTTATTTTTATTGCATGATTTATGTTTAACCACTTCAGCCCCCTTAATGACCAGGCCATTTTTGCAATCGGCACTGCGTTTGTTACTTGAACTGACAATTGTATGGTCGTGCGCCGCTATACACCATTAAAATTGTCTCCTCCCTCCCCCCCCCCCCCCCCTTATGCCGCTTTTTGGTGGTATTTGATCCACTTCTGCGGTTTTTATTTTTTGCTCCATAAACAAAAAACGGGAAAAAAAAATTTCTTTTCTGCTATAAAACATATCCAATAAAAAAAATGTAAAACAAATAAAATGTCTTCATCAATTTAGGCCAATATGTATTCTGCTACATATTTTTGGTAAACCCCCAAAAATCTGTTTTTATATACTAGTAATGGCGGCGATCAGATTTTTTTTTCAGGATTGTGGTAGACAAATTGACACCTTTTTGACATCTCTTTTTTTATTTGGGGAACCAGTGACACTAATGCAGTGATCAGTGCTATACATGTGCAGTGTTACTGTACTAATGACACTAGCAGGGAAGGGGTTAACACCAGGGATGATCAAAGGGATAAATAAGTATAGCCTAAGCTTGTTTGGCTGTACTTCTATGGATCACGGGAGTGCAATTCGTTTTTGCACTTCTGTGACCCGTTTTCAGCAGAGAGCCGGCTGAAGTCCACTCTGACTCCACAGAAGTCGGTCCAGGGTCCGTGTCACCATAATGGAAGTCTGGTCCCTGGACCAGCACCCGGCTCAGCCTCTCAGCTTGGACCAATGTAACTATGTATATATCCTATCCTGGCCAATGCACCTGGAAGCTGGTTCACTGAAGTAGACGCTGTGCTGTGATGTCACCACCCCACCTCTCCACCCTGTCCAATCGGAGAACCCTTTTCATCCATTCAGAAAATATAAAGCAGTCACAATCTTGCTAAGATGTCGACCTCCTGCGTTCCCTGTGTCAGGCTGGCCGCTCAGCACAATACCCAGAAGCAAGTGGAGATTGCTGAAGTAGTGGTGTCTTCCCTCAGTGATTTCCGGCTTTCAGGGACATTAGCCAGGTATGGTCCTTATCAGTTTAACATAAAAGATGCAGTGTCCTGTAATAGTAATTATATTTACCTCTTCAATAGCCTGCATCTCCTATTCTCTTCCCTTGCTGTAGTCTGTGTTCTCCATATATGCACAGTTTTGTAGCCTACAAGAACTCTGGTCATGAAGGAATAGAGTCCTGTGTTTATCATGTTTCAGGAGGTTGCTTTAGGGTCCTTTCACACGGGGCAGATCAGTAATGATCCGCCCCGTGAACCTCGCTTGCTCAGCGGGGTTTTGCTCCGTTGATCTCCGCTGAGCCAGGGGACGACAGGGCGGTCCCCACACACTGTGCAGGGACCGCCCTGTCTTTCTCTTTCGTTCATAGACGGACACAGCCTTCATTGACCTTAGGGTTATGCTTCTTCCTACCAGGAGATTTAGGCAGAATTCTACAGCACTTAAGGTGTTAAAAACTTTCCTTCATGCTGCTCCTCCCAGGGGGCGTGGCTCCCCCAGGCATAACCCACACCCTGCTTTAGCAGCCTCAGTTTGTTTTCTGCCTAACGACAGGAGGTCAAGGCTATCTCTGGAGTTCCTGGACTCTGGAGTTTTTTTCTGGCGATTTTTCTCGCTTTTTTTTTATTATTTTGTTCCTGCATTTTTGAATCCTGCGATTCTTCTATCAACAGCCGACTGGGTGACAGGCTGGGTCCTCGACCCTTGTAGTCCCCCCATGTTCGGCCTTCGAGCGTGTGCCGGCCCTCAGCTCAGCTTTGGGACGTCCACGACAGGCCCCATTGCTCCAGGGGCGGCCGGGGGACTTTGGTTCTAGGGCGCACATATGACCGGTCTCTATGGCCTTGTCACAGTGTGTCTGGCCGACAGCCATGCCGTTTACGGACGTTGGTTCTGTCTGGGATACCTCCAGCCGGGTAGTCGCAGGACAGGTAAGTAGTGGCCCCTTACTCAGGTAAGTGGTCTGGCTGGTGGTTTCCCTGGGGAGGTCGACTGAGGGTCCGCCCTGCTTTCCTCTCTCCCCTTCCTCTCCCTCCTTCCCCTGACTGGGTAGTGGCTGTGAAGGGGGGCCTCCTGGGTTTTCTTTGTTACCACCGGGGCCCGTGTGTTGTTAGGGGGACTGTGTTGTTACTCTGGGGGGTGCTGCTGTGTGCTGCTGTGTTCTATGAGGTAATTTTTACCTCAGACAGCGGCCGTCTTGGAAATCTCCTTGGTAACGCTGTGATTCTTTTCTGAGGTAACAAAGCAGTCAGTGCTGCTGTGTTCTATGAGGTAATTTTTACCTCAGACAGCGGCCGTCTTGGAAATCTCCTTGGTAACGCTGTGATTCTTTTCTGAGGTAACAGACAAAGCAGTCAGTGCTGCTGTGTTCTATGAGGTAATTTTTACCTCAGACAGCGGCCGTCTTGGAAATCTCCTTGGTAACGCTGTGATTCTTTTCTGAGGTAACAAAGCAGTCAGTGCTGCTGTGTTCTATGAGGTAATTTTTACCTCAGACAGCGGCCGTCTTGGAAATCTCCTTGGTAACGATGTGATTCTTCCCTGAGATGACTCGGCACAGCCTCTGGTCAGTTTTAGTGCTGTTACAGTTTTAGTGCTGTGAATCTTCCATGAGGTGAATACACATCACAGTCAGCACATCAGAGCACACCTGAGGTTTTTCAGCTCCCTCTGCAGCTGGGTGGGGTGGTGAATACCGGGGGCCCCCCATGCTCTGCAATAGCAGCAAGGAGGTGACCAGTGGGGTTTTTTTGTCCTGCCTTGCAGGGTGGGTGACTCAGCGCTGACACTATGGAACTCAAGCTATGCCTGAGTTAACCCTTAATGCCCCTCCCCCTGCCACATCTGTTATGTTGGCTGTCCTGGGTTTCTTGCCAGGTTTGAAGCAGCTAGTGCCCGGATGGGGGGTAAAAAAGCGCCCCCTCCCTGAAGCCTGCTTCTGGGGATGACACAGAATCGCTGTTTTTTTCTGGTTCTGTTATGTCAGAGGCTGCGGGTTTTAACCCTTATGGACAGTGAGGATGACTCTGCTGCAGTCAGTTGCTGGCAAGAATTTGTTGGAGCTCTTGTTTCTGCGGTGCGTGAGGCTCTAAAAATTGAGGATGTGGCGGAGACACCTCCGTGTCAGTACCAGCACACTACCACGCATCGCTGAAGTGTTTCCTTGTGTTCCTTATTTGGACTATGTTATACAAGGAATGGGATGCACCGCAAAAAGTTTGACAAAAAACTTTGCAACCCGTTACCCCCTTGAGGGGGGCTTTAAAAAAAAAAAAAAAAAAAAAGTAGGTCTCTCCTCCGCCAGTGGACCCCCCTGTGTCCAGACTGCGCAAGGCCACCACATTGCCTGTGGAAGGGGCTCCTGCATTTCAGGATCCCGCTGATAGGAGAGTGGAGGCCGTGGCCCGCTCCCTATTCACGGTGGTGGGTTTGGCGGTGAGGCCGGCTCTGGCCGGGGCCCTGGCAGGCCCCGACTAAAAGGGCGAAGCTCCTGCTGCAGGAGCTGGAAGAAGGACCTCTAAGGTGGCCTTGGTGATCACCGTTAAGGGTGAACGGTCCTTTTGGGTCTTCCCTGACTGGCATCATTGAGGATGCCACAGGTGGTAAGCGCATGCTGTTCCCACGGTTTGGGAAGGGCTAGGGACCTCGCCCTGTGCAAGGACCCTCCTTGCCTACCTCCGAGCGTTTTTTCGCTCGCCCTGTGCGGTGGGGGTAGGTCTACATGGTGCTTGAATCCCCGCTGCGGGGTAGCAGCGCACCGGATACCGCATGCCTAACAAGTCTGCGGACATACCTGCTTCCGCCTGAAGGTCTGCTCCCGCCCGTGTCTCGGGTGGGAGACTGGCTTCGCATTGCGAAGTGTTTTCCTTGGGGTACAAGATTGAGTTTCTCTCTTGTCTGCCAAACAGGTTTTTTCCCTCCGGCTTCTGGCCTCCTCCGGTTCGCCGGTTGACTCCGTCAGGGGCTGTCCAGGATCTTCTGGTCAGGGGAGTGATTGTGCCAGTTCCCTCGTTGGAACGGTCTCGGGGTTTTACTCCATTCTGTTTGTGTCCCCATGGAGGATGGGGCCCGGTCGATCCTGGGCCTCAAGTCCCTCGTTTTGTTTTGTCAGGTTTTTCTGGCATCCTTGGATGTCATGAACGTGTACCTGCATATCCTCAAACCACCAGAGATTCTGTGCTTTGCGGTCGGGGGGGACCATTTTCAATGGTGTCCTTCCCATTCGGCGGGTTTTCGCCAAGGTGCTCGTACCGATACTGGCCCGGCTGTGACAGCGGGGGTTTGTTATCATGGGATGTCTGGACGACATTCTCCTATGAGCTTCTTCGAGCTCTGCATTGGTGGAGCCGTGTCTATCACGTGTCAGGCTCTCAGAGTGTTCGGCTGGTTTCTGGATTGTCCTGAAATCAGGGTTGATTCCGTCTCAGGGATACCTGAGACTGGTCCTGGATTCCTCCGGGGCGGGAGTGTTTTTCTCCTAGCGGAAAAACTTCAGACTCTGCTATCTGCTGTGCAGCAGTTGCCGACCCAGAAGCGGTCATCTCTGCGATTCTGCAGGAAGGTTCTGGGTCAGTTGGTAGCCTCTTTCGAGGCGGTTCCGTATGCCCAATTCCACGCCAGGGTACTACGGAGGGAACTGCTGTCACGATGGGACTAGCTTCCGTCATCTCTGGATTACCAGATTCAGTTGAGTCATCTGATCATGTCTCCCCTGGTATGGTGGCTGGCGTTTCCGGTGCTTCGGGCCGGAAAGTAATTTTTCTGCAGGCCACTGGACAGTGGTCACGACGGATGCCAGCCTCTCCGGTTGGGGAGGGGCGCTTGGGGCACCCAGTCAGCCCAGGGGCACTGGACTCAGGTGGAGTCCTGCCTACTGATCAACGTTCTGGAGCTCCGAGCAATCAAGCTTTGCCTTACCAGGTGGTCCCTGGATCTACAGGGCCGACCGGTCAGGATCCTGTCCGATAACACCACGTCCGTGGCGTAGGTTGATCATCAGGGAGGCACACGGAGTTCTGTTGCAGCGACGGGGGTCGCGCGCATCCTTTCGGTGGGCCGAAGGGTCCGTTCCGGCTCTATCGGCCGGGTAGATTCCGGGAATACGGAATTGGCTAGCCGACTACCTAAGTCGCACTGCACTGGGCCAAGGAGAGTGGTCTCTCCACCCGCAGGTGTTTCGGGGTCTGTGCCGAAAGTGGGGCACTCCGGACGTGGACCTTCTAGCGTCCCGTCTCTATATCGGTAGGTGCCACGGTTCGTGGCCAGGTTTAAGGACCGTGGGCGGACGCGTCAGGCGCGTTGGTGGCTCCTTGGGGTCGCTGTCGCCTACTTTACACCTTCCCTCCTCGGAAGCTTCTTCCTCGCCTGCTGCGCAGAGTAGAAGCTGTAGGGATTCTATCGGTCCTGATTGCCCCAGATTGGCCGCGTCGCTTCTGGTACGCGGACCAGGTGCGTCTGCTGGCAGACGCCCCCTAGCGTCTTCCCCTGGGAATTGATTTTCTGTTACAGGGTCCAATCTTCCACCCTGTTTCACAGCCACCGGCCTTAGCGGCGTGGCTGTTGAGAGCCAGGGGCTTAAGGACCGAGGCCTATTGGGCTCGGTGGTCTCTACCGTGCTGCCTGCACGGAGGTCTACCTCACGTAGGTTTTTTCCTCATACATGGAAGGCCTACTTCTCTGTGTGTGGGGAGATGAACTGGCACTCTCGTACATGCGTTGTGTACAGGATTCTGCTGTCTTTGCAGCAGGGAGTGGTTCAGGCTCTCGCCTTACGTACGGTTAGGAGCCAGATTTCTGCTCTGGCTGTTTTTTACTTGCAGCGACCCTTGGCATAGCACTCCTGGGTGCGTGCGTTGGGTCAGGGGGTCTGGCAGGTGGCCCCTCCGGTGCGCCCTCCATTACCCCCATGGGACTTGAATTTAGTCCTTTCAGTGCTTCGGGATGCTCCCTTTGAGGACATTCGGGAGGTTTTTTGTTTTATTGTCACAAAAGGTGATTTTATTTCTGGTAGCAATTGCCTCGATCAGACGGGTGTCTGTCTGTTCTGGTGGCCTTGTCTTGCAAGGCTCCCTGCTTGGTCATCCGTAAGGATGAGGTGGTGCTGCGGCCGCAGCCGTTTTTCTCCCTAAGGTCATTTCGGCTTTTCACTTGGATGTGGACATTGTTCTTCCATCCTTGTGTCCTCAGCCGAAGAACCCGAAGGAGGCCACTTTACATTCTTTGGATGTGGTTCGGGCCCTTCGAGTTTACTTGTCGGCGACAGCTCCGTTCCGGATGTCGGACTCGCTGTTCGTGTCTGTGTCCGGTCCCAGTAAGGGCCTGGCAGTTTCGTCGGCCACCATTTCCAGGTGGATCCGACGGATTGTGCTTCAGGCCTATGCCCTGAAGGGCGGGCGCCCCCCTTTCGGGTCATGGCGCATTCGACCAGGGCGATCGGGGCCTCTTGGGCTTTCCGACACCAAGCCTCTGTGTTACTGGTGTGTAAGGCTGCGACCTGGTCGTCGGTCCACGCTTTTTCAAAGTTTTATATGGTGGATGTGAGTGCATCTTCGGATGCCTCCATTGGCCGCAGGGTGTTACAGGCAGTTTAAGGTTGGAGTTCCTCCGTTGAGTAACTCCGGTTTTTGTTTGGGGTGTAACCTGTTTTTGCTGTGTTATTTTTCCCACCCCTCGAATTTTTTTGACACTGCTTGGGGACGTCCCTAAGGTCAATGAAGGCTGTGTCCGTCTATGAACGAAAGAGAAAAAAGGATTTTTGTACTCACCGTAAAATCCATTTCTCTGAGTTCATAGACGGACACAGCACCCACCCCTCCTTTGTTTGTACTGCTTGTTACGAACTGAGGCTGCTAAAGCAGGGTGTGGGTTATGCCTGGGGGAGCCACGCCCCCTGGGAGGAGCAGCATGAAGGAAAGTTTTTAACACCTTAAGTGCTGTAGAATTCTGCCTAAATCTCCTGGTAGGAAGAAGCATAACCCTAAGGTCAATGAAGGCTGTGTCCGTCTATGAACTCAGAGAAATGGATTTTACGGTGAGTACAAAAATCCTTTTTTTCTCCGCTCTCCCCTATGGGGGGATCGGATCAACACGGACTGTCTGTCCGTGTTCATCCGATTTGCAGACGGAAGGAAAAATAGGGTTTTCCTCCGTCTGCAGAATTGGAGGAATGCAGAAGCAGGCGAGATCGGGTGTCAGAGGAAGTTCATCTGCTGACACCCGCAATCTCATAGGGACCAATGTATGTCCCTTTTTCATCCACACACGGATGGATGAAAAAGCGGACGTACTTGTCCGCCTGTGTGAAAGGGGCCTAATACCATATTTCAAAAAATAATTAATTTCCATAATTAACATTTTGTTTTTATCTTCATATGTATTTACATGAAACATGCACTATAATGAATTTTTCTCACTTTGCAGACCCATGGAGAGGTGGAGCGTCGTATTGTGTCTCAGCTGCTAACCCTTATGGATGGTTTAAAACAAAGAGCACATGTCATTGTCATGGCTGCCACCAACCGACCCAACAGCATTGATCCAGCACTTCGACGTTTCGGTGAGTTCATTTATCTAGTGATAATTGGTCAAAAGAGAACATCTTACCCCTTCACTAGGAAGGTTATATATACTTAAGTAATGGTTCAAGAGCTTTGACACTCAGACTGTGTTGTTTTAACCAATTCCGCCCGGAAGGATTTGCCCCCTTAATGACTGGACCATTTCTTTGCGATACGGCACTAATTTGCTTTAACTGATGATTGCATGGGCGTGCGGCTCTGTACCCAAACAAAATTGACTTTTTTTCTTTTTCTCCCTACAAATGGATTTCTTTTGGTGTTTGATCACCTCTGTGATCACAATTTTTAAGAAAAACTTATTTTTTTATTTTTAATTTTGCTAATATGTATTTTTTTGTAAAAAAAAAAAAAAATTACAATAGGCGTAATATATTGGTTTGCGCAAAAGTTATCACAGCTATAAACTATGGGATTTAGGGACTTTTTTTTTTTTTTTTTTTTTACTAGGCGCTTTGGGATTTTTGGCGGGACTGCAACATTGTGGACAAATCTGACATCAAATTACACTTTTTGGGGAACAGTAACATTAATTGATCAGCGCTGTAAAAATGGCACTGGCATGGAAGGGGGTTAACACTAGGGGATGAACAAGGGGTTTTAGTGTGTTCCCTGGGTGTGTTCCAACTGTAGGGGGAATGGGCTCACTGGGGCATGACAGATCGATGTTCCCGATCACTAGGAACAGAAGATCTCTGACATGTCATTAGGCAGAATGGGGAATTGCCTAGTTTACATAGGCAGTGCCCCATTCTGCCTCTGTATACCGCAATCTCAGGTTGCCAGCAGACACAATCCGTGGGACCCGCATCGGCACGTGCTTGTGCCCACTATTCTCCTTGCACAGACCAACGTACAGGTACGTCGGTTCGCGCAGGAGAGCCAACCTGCCGTAGTAAATGTACGTGAGCTGGTCGGCATGCGATGAGAGTCTATAAAGATGAATTTGATATTATGTGGGACATCTGTCATCCTAGAACCTAACATAACAAGGCTAGGGCCCCTTTCTCTTTCGTTCATAGACGGACACAGCATCCTTTGACCTTCGGGTTATGTTCTTCCTACCAGGAGATTTTAGGCAGAATTTCCACAGCACTCAAGGTGTTAAAACTTTCCCTCATGCCGCTCCTCCCAGGGGGCGTGGCTCCCCCAGGCATAACCCACACCCTGCTCCAGCAGCTTCAGTTTGTTTCTGCCTAACCGTCAGGAGAGTCAGGCTCTCTCTGGAGTCCTGGACTCTGGAGTTTTTTCTTGCAAATTTTTTTGCATTTTGCGAGTTTTTTCCTCGCTTTTTTATTCTATTTTTATTTTTGAATCCTGCGATTCTTCTATCAACAGCCGACTGGGTGACAGGCTGGGTCCTCGACCCTTGTAGTCCCCCCAGGTTCGGCCTTCGAGCGTGTGCCGGCCCTCAGCTCCGCTTTGGGACGTCCACGATAGGCCCCTTTGCTCCAGGGGCGGCCGGGGAACTTCGGTTCTAGGGCACACATATGACCGGTCTCTATGGCCTTGTCACAGTGTGTCTGGCTGACAGCCATGCCGTTCGCGGACGTTGGTTCTGTCTGGGATACCTCCAGCCGGGTAGTCGCAGGACAGGTAAGTAGTGGCCCCTTACTCAGGTAAGTGGTCTGGCTGGAATGTTTTCCCTTGGGAGGTCGACTGAGGGTTTTCCCCTGCTTTCCTCTCTCCCTTATTCCTCTCCCTCCTTCCCCCTTTGGGTGACGGCTGTGCAGGGGTTTTTTTTCCTGGGGCTCATATTTTTTTCACTCGGGTATGGCTGGGGCTGTTCTGTGTCACTGCAGGGGACTGTGGTGGACATTCTGGGCATTTTTATGTGTGCTGTGTGCTGTTTTGGTGTACTGTCATTTTTGGGTACACTGTCTTTTTAAAACTGCGCAACGGCGGCCATTTTGCCGGAGCCGCGCTTGTATTATTCGGCGGCCATTTTCTTGTGGCCGGCGCCGTTTTCAGCACTAGTTCGGCCTCTAGTGGCCGTTTCGGCGGGGAAAAAAGACCGCGAATCATCTGAGGGGACAGACGCAGCGCTGCAGCTTCTCCTCAGCACACACTTGTCCTTCACAGACCGCGCTGTACCAGGGGGGTGGTGAGTCTCGGGGGGCCCCAGACTGTGCTCTAGCGGCCGGGAGGTGACCTGTGGGGGACTTTTTTCCTGCCATTGGCAGTGGGGGTGACACGGCAGCTGCAATATGGAGCCTGAATCAGGCCCCTCATTCCTCACAATGCCGGAATTAACCCTTAGCGCCCCTCCCCCTGCCACATCTGTTGAATCGGTGTCGGCTGTCCTGGAGTCTTTTCTCACCAGGTTTGAAGCTGCCAGTGCTCGGTTGGGGGGTAAAAAGCGCCCCCCCCCAGAGGCTGTTTCTGGGGATATCTCTGACGCAGAATCTGATAACGCTGTTGCTGCTTCTGGTTCTGTCATGTCAGAGGATGCGGGCTTAACCCACATGGACAGCGAGGATGACTCTGCTGCGGAGTCTGCTGACAAGGAATTTGTTGGAGCTCTTATTACTGCGGTACGTGAGACTCTTCATTTAGAGGATGTGGCGGAGACACCAGCGGTGTCAGTCCCTTTTGGATTCCGCAAACCACCGCGTACCGCTAAGGTATTCCCCTGTGTTCCTTATTTGGACAATTTGTTGTATAAGGAATGGGATACACCGCAAAAGGCTTTTACTGTTCCTAAAAGCTTTGCTACCCGTTACCCCCTGGAGGAGGACTTTTTAAAAAAGTGGGTCACTCCTCCGTCGGTGGACCCTCCTGTGTCCAGACTGAGTAAGGCTACTACGTTGCCTGTGGAGGGGGCTCCTGCTTTCAAGGACCCCGCTGATAGGAGAGTGGAGGCCGTGGCCCGCTCCCTGTTCTCGGTGGTGGGTTCGGCGGTAAGGCCGGCTCTGGCCGGCGCCCTGGTTGCTCAGACGCTAACTGAAAGGGCGAAGCTCCTGCTGCAGGATCTGGAGGTCCAGGGTGCTTCCGAGTCCTCTAGGGACCTGGCTGAGCAGTTGATTCAGGGTCAGAAGTTTCTCTGTGAGGCGGCTATGGATTCGATTCCTTTGCTTTCCAGGGCTTCTGTCTACGCAGTGATTCTGCGCCGCCTTATATGGCTGAAGTGCTGGTCGGCTGACCAGTCCTCGAAAAAGGCCTTGGTGGATTTGCCCTTTAAGGGCGGACGGCTCTTTGGGGCATCCCTAGATGACATCATTAAGGATGCCACTGGAGGTAAGAGCACCTTGCTCCCTCAGTCGGGGAAGGGTAAGGAACCTCGCCGCAAGCAAGGTCCTACTTTTACTACCCCTAAGCGGTTTTTTCGTGCGCCCAGCGCGGCTGGAAAAGGTCCGCAAGGGGCAAAAGCCCCTGCTGCCGGGCGTAAGCGCCCCTGGTTTAACAAACCAAACAAGCCTGCGGACAAGCCTGCTTCCGCATGAAGGTCTGCCCCCGCCCGGGTCTCGGGTGGGGGGACGGCTTCACGACTTCGCGGATCGGTGGAACTCTCTTCTGACCGACCGTTGGGTTTGCGAGGTGGTCGCCTCGGGGTACAAGATAGAGTTCCTCTCTTGTCCCCCAAACAGATTTTTTCCATCCAACCTCCAGCTTCCTCAGGATCGGCGGCTAGCCCTATCCGGGGCTGTCCAGGATCTTCTGGACAGAGGGGTGGTTGTGCCGGTTCCCTCGCTGGAACGGTTTCGGGGGTTCTACTCCAATCTGTTCGTGGTTCCCAAGAAGGGAGGGGTTCGCCCTGTCCTGGACCTAAAGGCCCTCAACTCCTTTGTCAAGGTGCAGCGATTCAGGATGGAGTCGGTCCGTTCTATCATAGCGGCCCTCCACCAGGGGGACTTCATGGCGTCCTTGGACATCATGGACGCATACCTGCATGTCCCCGTTTGCACAAGCCACCAAAGATATCTGCGTTTTGCGATCGGGGAGGACCACTATCAATTTGTGGCCCTCCCGTTCGGGCTGGCGTCGGCACCACGGGTGTTCACCAAGGTGCTCGCCCCGATCCTGGCCTTGCTAAGGCAGCGACGGATCGCTATCGTGGGATACCTGGACGACCTTCTCCTGAGAGCTTCTTCAAGCTCAGAGTTAGAGGAGGACGTGTCCATCACGTGTCGGACTCTGCAGGAGTTCGGTTGGCTTCTGAATCTCAAAAAATCAGTGTTGGTTCCGTCCCAGAGGCTGGAACACCTGGGGCTGGTTTTGGATTCGGGGGAGGCAAAAGTGTTCCTCCCATCGGAAAAACTGCGGACCCTGCAATCTGCAGTGAGACAGTTGTCGACCCAGAAGTGGTCGTCTCTTCGCTTCTGCATGCGGGTTCTGGGTCTGATGGTGGCCTCCTTCGAGGCGGTTCCATATGCCCAATTCCACACCAGGGTACTACAGAAGGAGGTTCTGTCACGATGGGACAGGGTCCCATCTTCTCTGGATCGTCAGATTCGGTTGAGCCATCTGGCCAAGTCTTCCCTGGCATGGTGGCTGACGTCTCCGGTGCTTCGGTCCGGGAAGTCTTTTCTTCCGTGCCGCTGGACAGTGGTCATGACGGATGCCAGCCTCTTCGGCTGGGGGGGCGTCTGGGGCACCCAGTCAGCCCAGGGGCGCTGGACTCAGGAGGAGTCCCGCCTGCCGATCAATATCCAGGAGCTCCGAGCGATCAAGCTGTGCCTTGTCAGGTGGTCCCTGGAGCTGCAGGGCCGTCCTGTCAGGATCCAGTCCGACAACGCCACGGCCGTGGCGTACGTCAATCATCAGGGCGGCACAAGGAGCTCGGCAGCGGCGACGGAGGTCGCTCACATACTTCGGTGGGCCGAAAGGTCCGTTCCGGCCCTGTCAGCGGTATACATTCCGGGAGTTCTGAATTGGCAAGCCGACTTCCTAAGTCGCACTCCAGACGTGGACCTTCTGGCGTCCCGTCTCAATCGGAAGGTACCACGGTTTGTGGCCAGGTCAAGGGACCCCTGGGCTGACGCGTCAGACGCGTTAGTGGCTCCCTGGGGTCAATATCACCTGATTTACGCCTTCCCTCCTCTAAGGCTCCTACCCCGCCTGCTGCGCAGGGTGGAAGCCGAAGGGATTCCAACGATCCTGATCGCCCCAGATTGGCCGCGTCGCTCTTGGTACGCGGACCTGGTACGTCTGGTGGCAGACGCCCCCTGGCGCCTGCCTCTGAGGGAAGATCTCCTGTCTCAGGGCCCGATCTTCCATCCTGCTTTACGGTCACTGGCTTTAACGGCGTGGCTGTTGAGAACCAGGTACTGAAGGACCGGGGCCTGTCGGGTCCGGTAATCTCTACCATGATGCGTGCACGGAAGTCCACTTCTCGAAAAATTTATCATCGTACATGGAAAGCATACATCTCTATGTGTGAGGAGATGAAGTGGCACCCCCGTACTTACGTGGTGTCCCGGATCCTGCTGTTCCTACAGCGGGGAGTGGACCAGGCTCTTGCCTTGAGCACGATCAAGAGTCAGATTTCTGCTCTGGCTGTTTATTTTCAGCGTCCCGTGGCAGCGCACTCTTTGGTTCGCACGTTTGTGCAGGGGGTCCGGCATGTGGCCCCCCCGGTGCGCCCTCCGCTACCTTCTTGGGACTTGAACTTGGTCCTCTCGGCGCTTCAGCGTGCCCCCTTTGAGGACATTCGGGAGATCCCCTTGCTGACTTTGTCGCAGAAGGTGGTCTTTCTGGTAGCTATTACCTCTATCAGACGAGTGTCTGAACTGGCGGCCTTGTCTTGCAAGGCCCCCTACTTGGTCATCCATCAGGATAAGGCGGTGCTGCGCCCGCGACCTTCTTTTCTTCCGAAGGTCGTTTCGGCCTTTCACATTAACGAGGACATTGTTGTTCCATCATTATGTCCTCAGCCGAAGAACCCGAAGGAAGCCGTTTTACATTCTCTAGATGTGGTTCGGGCCCTTCGAGTTTACTTGTCGGCGACAGCTCCGTTCCGGAAGTCGGACTCGCTGTTCGTGTCTGTGTCCGGTCCCAGTAAGGGCCTGGCAGTCTCGTCGGCCACCATTTCTAGGTGGATCCGACAGGTTGTGCTTCAGGCCTACGCCCTGAAGGGGCGGGCGCCTCCCTTTCGGGTCACGGCACATTCGACCAGGGCGATTGGAGCCTCCTGGGCTTTCCGACACCAAGCCTCTGTGTTACAGGTGTGTAAGGCTGCGACCTGGTCGTCGGTCCACACTTTCTCAAAGTTTTATAAGGTGGATGTGAGTGCATCTTCTGATGCCTCATTCGGCCGCAGGGTGTTACAGGCGGCAGTTTAAGGTTGGAGTTCCTCCGTTGAGTAACTCCGGTTTTGTTTGGGGTGTAACCTGTTGTTTGCTGTGTTATTTTTCCCACCCCTCGTTTTTTTGACACTGCTTGGGGACGTCCCGAAGGTCAAAGGATGCTGTGTCCGTCTATGAACGAAAGAGAAAAAAGGATTTTTGTACTCACCGTAAAATCCATTTCTCTGAGTTCATAGACGGACACAGCACCCACCCCTCCTTGGTTTGTACTGCTTGTTACGAACTGAAGCTGCTGGAGCAGGGTGTGGGTTATGCCTGGGGGAGCCACGCCCCCTGGGAGGAGCGGCATGAGGGAAAGTTTTAACACCTTGAGTGCTGTGGAAATTCTGCCTAAAATCTCCTGGTAGGAAGAACATAACCCGAAGGTCAAAGGATGCTGTGTCCGTCTATGAACTCAGAGAAATGGATTTTACGGTGAGTACAAAAATCCTTTTTTTTGCTTTATATGTTGAATTCTGACTCCTTATCCCTCTTGACATTTACTCTAACATTGCGAGTAACCACGGGTATCCAGCTCACTTCAGAACCGATCTACACCTTTATTATGTTCCATCTTTGCTTGGGAACCTTAAAGATTAACAATTGGTTCTTGTTTCCTGCTTTAGGGCGCTTTGACAGAGAGGTTGATATCGGAATTCCTGATGCTACTGGAAGGCTGGAAATTCTTCAAATACACACCAAAAACATGAAGCTGTCTGAAGACGTGGATCTAGAACAGGTTTGATTTAGTATATAATAGTTCTTTACTGTTTTGGCCACAGACGTTTTAAAAGGGAACTAAACATTCCTATCTGCTGAGGATTGTGCCCTCTTTAGCTGTCCACACAATAGTAGATTTTGAAACATTTATACAGATTTGTGGATAATTGTGTTACTGTGCTATGGGAAATCAAATGCATACTGAGGTAGCTGCTATTGCACCACCTTCATCTCTCTAGCAGGAACATAAATATGGGGATATTTTGAGATAGATGGATAGATAGGTATATAGATAGAGAATATATCTATTTATTATATTCATTAAACATTTGAGGTTTTTTTTTTTTTTTTTGGAAAATGTTGGGTTTAGTTACCTTTTTAAAGGTGTATGAATACATTCATGTGTTCAGAGATTTTTTTAATGCACATCAAAGCAGAAGGGCACGTAAAACGTCTTCTGCGGACAGGCCTTTTATTGGGTTGCGTTTTTTGCTGTCCATATGGCGATTTTTAGAAACAAAAGGGCAGAATCGATTGCGTGGAACCTGCAAGGCATGAGGATTTAACTATTGACTGAAACGTAATTTTGCTGTTGATCGTGTGGAGTGTG